>NC_092151.1:2782500-3022252 GCF_045791955.1 Oncorhynchus clarkii lewisi | reverse complement strand
TATTTACATAAGTATTCAGACCCTTTGCTATGAGACTCGAAATTGAGCTCAGGTGCTTCCTGTTTCCATTGATCATCCTTGAGATGTTTCTACAACTTGATTGGAGTCCATCTGTGGTAAATTCAATTGATTGGACATGATTTGGAAAGGCACACGCCTGTCTATTTAAGGTCCCACAGTTGACAGTGCATGTCAGAGCAAAAACCAAGCCATGAGGTCAAAGGAATTGTCCGTAGAGCTCCGAGACAGGATTGTGTCGAGGCACAGATCTGGGGAAGGGTACCAAAACATTTCTGCAGCATTGAATGTCCCCAAGAACACAGTGGCCTCCATCATTCTTAATTAGATGAAGTTTGTAACCACCAAGAGTCTTCCTAGAGCTGGCCGCACGGCCAAACTGACCAATCGGGGGAGAAGGGCCTTGGTCAAGGAGGTG
The DNA here is from genome assembly GCF_045791955.1 of Oncorhynchus clarkii lewisi. Classification (NCBI taxonomy): domain Eukaryota; kingdom Metazoa; phylum Chordata; class Actinopteri; order Salmoniformes; family Salmonidae; genus Oncorhynchus; species Oncorhynchus clarkii. Next base: position 3,021,816 of record NC_092151.1, on the reverse strand, counting down.
ACCAAGAACCCAATGGTAACTCTAACAGAGCTCCACAGTTCCTCAGATTCAGATCAACTTTATTATCCCACCAGGGGGGAAATTAAATTCCCAAACTAATTTGGTCAGGTGCTTAAAAATACGGTACATAAAATATGAAAACACAGAAACGACACAAAATAATAAATTCAAAGTGCTATAGATACACATTTAAAGTGACAGTACAATATGCTGTACACTGGAGGGACCAACAGACTATGTATTACACAGCCTAATGGTTGTTGGAATAAAATAGTCCCCATTTTCTACTGAAGAAGTCTCTTGTCCTGCTGCTATTGTGCCTGAATTTTGAGTGAAGGGGATGATCACTGTCCTGTAAAATACTTTCAAGTTTTAGGAGGAGTTTTGTGTACACGTCGGTGGCTGATTCTATATCAATGATCCCGCCATCTTAATCAACGGCTGAAGCTAGACTTGGTCTTGAACTCACATGTTGCTGAACACGCATATCAGACTAAAGGTCAGCACTCTCTGCAGGACAGATTTATAGATTTTTTTGTAAGATATGGCGGTCGACATTAAAAAGGTTCAGTTTGCAAAAGGCACAGTCCTTGAATTTCAGTTTATTGTTTATTTCGATTCCCAGGTATTTATATGTGGCCACTCTATTGACTGGTTGATTTTTGTATGTGGGTAGTGGAGTTTTGTTCCCTCTGAAATCAATTTCCATCTCTTTTGTTTTCTTTAACGTTCATTTCAAGATAGTTATCTGCACACCACTGGACGAATTTTCTCAGTTTCTCGGTCAAAAACCCTTGAAGAGAGACTTGGTCTTTGGTGAAAGAAACCCACAACAACGGTGTCATCTGCATATTTAAAAAAAAATGGAGGGCTGCATCAGAGGCTTGACAATCGTTTATGTACAGTGTGTACAGGATCGGTGATAGAACGCAACCTTGAGGGGCTCCCGTATTCACCGATCTAGACGCAGAGAAGGCAGAGGTAAACTTCTTTTGTTGAGTACCGTTCACAAGGAAACTATTCATCCACTTGATCAGTAGAGAGTTGACACCCAAATTCACCGGGTTATCCACCAGAAGGTGGGGTTGGATGGTGTTAAACGCGCTACTGTGGTCAATGATTACAATTTTCACGAGGCTATTTGCCTTTTCTAAATGTTGGTAGATATTGTTCAGCATGACCGGTAACGCATCATCAACACTCCTGGAGACACGGTAGGCCAATTGGTTTGTGCCTAATTAGGATGAGAGACCAGAGAGAATTTGTTTATGAATTGTTTTTTCAGACCACAACCTAGGCACAGGTGTCAGGGCTACAGGACAGCATACCACCCTGTAGGGCGGAATACAGATGTCAGGGCTACAGGACAGCATACCACCCTGCAGGACGGAATACAGGTGTCAGGGCAGCATACCACCCTGCAGGGCGGAATACAGATGTCAGGGCAGCATACCACCCTGCAGGGCGGAATACAGATGTCAGGGCAGCATACCACCCTGCAGGACGGAATACAGATGTCAGGGCAACAGGACAGCATACCACCCTGCAGGGCAGAATACAGATGTCAGGGCTACATCTCCTCCTCCACTGCTCAAACCATTCCCTCCTTCCTATAGAAACCAGAGTTAAAATCTTGTCCTCCTGCCTATAGAAACCAGAGTTAGTATAATGTCCTCCTGCCTATAGAAACCAGAGTTGGTATCACGTCCTCCTGCCTATAGAAACCAGAGTTAGTATCACGTCCTCCTTCCTGTAGAAACCAGAGTTAGTATCATGTCCTCCTTCCTATAGAAACCAGAGTTAGTATCATGTCCTCCTGCCTATAGAAACCAGAGTTAGTATCATGTCCTCCTGCCTATAGAAACCAGAGTTAGTATCATGTCCTCCTGTCTATAGAAACCAGAGTTAGTATCCGGTCCTCCTGCCTATAGAAACTAGAGTTAGTATCTTGTCCTCCTGCCTATAGAAACCAGAGTTAGTATCATGTCCTCCTGCCTATAGAAACCAGAGTTAGTATCATGTCCTCCTGCCTATAGAAACCAGAGTTAGTATCATGTCCTCCTGCCTATAGAAACCAGAGTTAGTATCATGTCCTCCTGCCTATAGAAACCAGAGTTAGTATCATGTCCTCCTGCCTATAGAAACCAGAGTTAGTATCATGTCCTCCTGTCTATAGAAACCAGAGTTAGTATCCGGTCCTCCTGCCTATAGAAACTAGCGTTAGTATCATGTCCTCCTGCCTATAGAAACCAGAGTTAATATCTTGTCCTCCTGCCTATAGAAACCAGAGTTAGTATCATGTCCTCCTGCCTATAGAAACCAGAGTTAGTATCATGTCCTCCTGCCTATAGAAACCATAGTTAGTATCATGTCCTCCTGCCTATAGAAACCAGAGTTAGTATCATGTCCTCCTTCCTATAGAAACTATAGTTGGTATAATGTCCTCCTGCCTATAGAAACCAGAGTTAGTATCATGTCCTCCTGCCTATAGAAACCAGAGTTAGTATCATGTCCTCATGCCTATAGAAACCAGAGTTAGTATCATGTCCTCCTGCCTATAGAAACCAGAGTTAGTATCATGTCCTCCTGTCTATAGAAACCAGAGTTAGTATCCGGTCCTCCTGCCTATAGAAACTAGCGTTAGTATCATGTCCTCCTTCCTGTAGAAATCAGAGTTAATATCTTGTCCTCCTGCCTATAGAAACCAGAGTTAGTATCATGTCCTCCTGCCTATAGAAACCAGAGTTAGTATCATGTCCTCCTGCCTATAGAAACCATAGTTAGTATCATGTCCTCCTGCCTATAGAAACCAGAGTTATTATCATGTCCTCCTGCCTATAGAAACCATAGTTAGTATCATGTCCTCCTGCCTATAGAAACCAGAGTTAATATCTTGTCCTCCTGCCTATAGAAACCATAGTTAGTATCATGTCCTCCTGCCTATAGAAACCAGAGTTAGTATAATGTCCTCCTTCCTATAGAAACTATAGTTGGTATAATGTCCTCCTGCCTATGGAAACCAGAGTTAGTATCATGTCCTCCTGCCTATAGAAACCAGAGTTAGTATCATGTCCTCCTGCCTATAGAAACCAGAGTTAGTATCATGTCCTCCTGCCTATAGAAACCAGAGTTAGTATCATGTCCTCCTGCCTATAGAAACCAGAGTTAGTATCATGTCCTCCTGCCTATAGAAACCAGAGTTAGTATCATGTCCTCCTGTCTATAGAAACCAGAGTTAGTATCCGGTCCTCCTGCCTATAGAAACTAGCGTTAGTATCATGTCCTCCTGCCTATAGAAACCAGAGTTAATATCTTGTCCTCCTGCCTATAGAAACCAGAGTTAGTATCATGTCCTCCTGCCTATAGAAACCAGAGTTAGTATCATGTCCTCCTGCCTATAGAAACCAGAGTTAGTATCATGTCCTCCTGTCTATAGAAACCAGAGTTAGTATCCGGTCCTCCTGCCTATAGAAACTAGCGTTAGTATCATGTCCTCCTGCCTATAGAAACCAGAGTTAATATCTTGTCCTCCTGCCTATAGAAACCAGAGTTAGTATCATGTCCTCCTGCCTATAGAAACCAGAGTTAGTATCATGTCCTCCTGCCTATAGAAACCATAGTTAGTATCATGTCCTCCTGCCTATAGAAACCAGAGTTAGTATCATGTCCTCCTGCCTATAGAATCCAGAGTTAGTATCATGTCCTCCTGCCTATAGAAACCAGAGTTAGTATCATGTCCTCCTGCCTATAGAAACCAGAGTTAGTATCATGTCCTCCTGCCTATAGAAACCAGAGTTAGTATCATGTCCTCCTGTCTATAGAAACCAGAGTTAGTATCCGGTCCTCCTGCCTATAGAAACTAGCGTTAGTATCATGTCCTCCTGCCTATAGAAACTAGCGTTAGTATCATGTCCTCCTGCCTATAGAAACCAGAGTTAGTATCATGTCCTCCTGCCTATAGAAACCAGAGTTAGTATCATGTCCTCCTGCCTATAGAAACCATAGTTAGTATCATGTCCTCCTGCCTATAGAAACCAGAGTTAGTATCATGTCCTCCTGCCTATAGAAACCAGAGTTAGTATCATGTCCTCCTGCCTATAGAAACCAGAGTTAGTATCATGTCCTCCTGCCTATAGAAACCAGAGTTAGTATCATGTTCTCCTGCCTATAGAAACCAGAGTCAGTATCATGTCCTCCTGCCTATAGAAACCAGAGTTAGTATCATGTCCTCCTGCCTATAGAAACCAGAGTTATTATTCTGTCCTCCTTCCTGTAGAAACCACCAGAGCTCTCAATGGGACATATTTATTTTGCTCTTCCTAGCCCCAAACGTTTCACTAATTTCTTCAAAACACCATGATGACGAATAATACAATTATTTTCTTGAAGCAAAGACATTGCTTAAAGGTTTTTTTTGTCTTTTTATTCAAGCCCTTTTTTGAAACGGTTGCTGATAATGTTAAGATCTTTGTGATTTCTGTCTGAAAATGACAGGCGCTCTACAAATTCAATTTGACTAACTAATAACCTGGATCATAGTGTCACAGGGTTTTGAGGACAAAGTCTGAGAAATGTTTTACAGTTCATAAGAAAGACACATTGTGGTCAATCTTTAGCTAGCTAGTTGAACGTCTTTTATGAACCAGACCAAAGGTTCTCTACATTGCTCTCATTCCAACAGGCTCCACTCCTCAGCCCACACAGGTAAGAATTTCCCTTAAATATCTGTAAAGTGTCATGTATTGTTTTTTGGGTTGACATGTTTTTTATTCTTCGATATGTCAACAAGTCCTAGTGGGTTTTTTTCTATTTATGAGAATGTGCATGACAACCTATGGCCTTCGTGGCTAAAGGAATTTCATAGTTTCAGACAAACAGGAAACATTTGTTTGTCAAACTACACTACAAAATATTCCTGTGTGTGATACAAGATGTAGGATCTTAATTTGAGCCAGTTTGTTACAACACAAAAAAGAATCCTGCAGCAAGAAGACATTATTATGTGGATTATAATTAACAGACATTTTTGTTGGGGTTGATACATTTTTCGTAAGGGAAAATCAAGTCTGAAATTAAAAAAGTGGAAATTACAAACTTCAGAAGGATTTTTAAGCCTCAAATACACTCCAAGTACAAAAAAAGGTTCTGCAACAATATGATCAAATTAAGATCCTACATCTGTTTAGCAAGATAAATGCTTGTTATTCAAGGAATTAACTTGATGTATACTCTATTAGCTGGCAGTGAGACACGCGTCACTGATACTCCATCAGCCGCATACCTTGCTCATGATCATGATGTTGCTCGACAGATTTATAGTGATAATTGAGACTCCCATCGTGATCCTAGTAAAGCAGCATTTTCCTCATTCCATTATCGTGACACGTCATGATGGATAGGAAGTACTGTGGTAAGTACCGTGTCATTCCATTGTGACGCGGTGGAGGAGTAAACACACATAGAAACTAGAGAGAAGACAGTCCTTCACACAGCCTGTGATGTTGATTTCCCAGACTGTGATCTCCTGTACCGTCAGTGTCATCAGACAGACAGACAGACAGACAGACAGACAGACAGACAGACAGACAGACAGACAGACAGACAGTCTCATCATTGCCTTACAGAGTGAGCAGGGAAGCAGAAAGGAAACACTCTGTTATTGTTTCTATATCCCTTCAGTTTGATCTGAAATCTCAATAGCTTTTTATGGTATTTATTATCTTTCATATTATTCATTGAAGGAAAAGAACATGGCTGCAAGTGAACTACTGCTAGTGTGGCTGGCGAGCACACTGCTGACTACTGGAGTAGCTGGGGCTAAGGACCAACTGGTGACTACTGGAGTAGCTGGGGCTGAGGACCAACTGGTGACTACTGGAGGACTGGTGAGTTTACACTATGAACTGCTTAATGAGAGGAGGGAAACTATGAACTGCTCAGTGAGAGGAGGGAAACTATGAACTGCTTAGTGAGAGGAGGGAAACTATGAACTGCTTAGTGAGAGGAGGGAAACTATGAACTGCTTAGTGAGAGGAGGGAAACTATGAACTGCTTAGTGAGAGGAGGGAAACTATGAACTGCTTAGTGAGAGGAGGGAAACTATGAACTGCTTAGTGAGAGGAGGGAAACTATGAACTGCTTAGTGAGAGGAGGGAAACTATGAACTGCTTAGTGAGAGGAGGGAAACTATGGACTGCTTAATGAGAGGGAAACTATGAACTGCTTAGTGAGAGGAAAACTATGAACTGCTTAGTGAGAGGAGGGAAACTATGAACTGCTCAGTGAGAGGAGGGAAACTATGGACTGCTCAGTGAGAGGAGGGAAACTATGAACTGCTTAGTGAGAGGAAAACTATGAACTGCTTAGTGAGAGGCAAACTATGAACTGCTTAGTGAGAGGAGGGAAACTATGAACTGCTTAGTGAGAGGGAAACTATGAACTGCTCAGTGAGAGGGAAACTATGAACTGCTCAGTGAGAGGAGGGAAACTATGAACTGCTCAGTGAGAGGAGGGAAACTATGAACTGCTCAGTGAGAGGAGGGAAACTATGAACTGCTTAGTGAGAGGAGGGAAACTATGAACTGCTCAGTGAGAGGAGGGAAACTATGAACTGCTCAGTGAGAGGAGGGAAACTATGAACTGCTCAGTGAGAGGAGGGAAACTATGAACTGCTCAGTGAGAGGAGGGAAACTATGAACTGCTCAGTGAGAGGAGGGAAACTATGAACTGCTTAGTGAGAGGGAAACTATGAACTGCTTAGTGAGAGGAGGGACACTATGAACTGCTTAGTGAGAGGGAAACTATGAACTGCTGAATGAGAGGGAAACTATGAACTGCTTAGTGAGAGGGAAACTATGAACTGCTGAATGAGAGGGAAACTATGAACTGCTTAGTGAGAGGAGGGAAACTATGAACTGCTTAGTGAGAGGAGGGAAACTATGAACTGCTTAGTGAGGGGGAAACTATGAACTGCTGAATGAGAGGGAAACTATGAACTGCTTAGTGAGAGGAGGGAAACTATGAACTGCTGAATGAGAGGGAAACTATGAACTGCTTCGTGAGAGGGAAACTATGAACTGCTTAGTGAGAGGAGGGAAACTATGAACTGCTTAGTGAGAGGAGGGAAACTATGAACTGCTTAGTGAGAGGGAAACTATGAACTGCTTAGTGAGAGGAGGGAAACTATGAACTGCTCAGTGAGAGGGAAACTATGAACTGCTCAGTGAGAGGGAAACTATGAACTGCTTAGTGAGAGGAGGGAAACTATGAACTGCTTAGTGAGAGGGAAACTATGAACTGCTTAGTGAGAGGGAAACTTTTGATGAGATAATAGCATACATCTTGAATAATAACTTCAACCTAACTTGTCATCCTATTTACAGGTTGTGAACTGTAGCTTCAAGACACTGCAATTCATACCCTCAAATTACAGTCAAACCATCACCAAACTAATTCTGAGCAATAACCTCATAGAGTTATCCAGCGCTGATAAAGCTGCTCTGAAGAACTACTCCAATCTGATTGAGCTCCATCTAGATGGTAACTGGTTGACTGACCTGCCAGAGAAGCTGTTTGAGGCCATGTCAAAGCTGGAGGTCCTCAACCTGTCCCACAATAACATCAGTAGAGTGGAGCCAAAGGCGTTGGCCGGCCTGGTTAACCTGAGGGAGCTGGACCTGTCCTACAATCGTCTACAGTCACTACCTCTAAATCTACTGGACGATTTAAAGAAGCTGTCTATCCTCAGGCTAGGGGGAAACACACTGCGAGAGTTTGACATCTCTGTGGAGAGCAATTCATTAAAGGTGCTAGATCTGAAGGGAAATCCCTGGAACTGTTCTTGTGTATTTCTCAACCGGAATAAATCGATTACCGACTCAAAGGTTCAGATAAGTAAGCATCTTTTTCTCTCTCTGTTTGCTTGTAATCCTCATGGTCTATTTTTTTCCCCATTCACTGCCTGGCTGTGGTCCTTACTTACGCCATGCTGACATCTACTGACACCAATGTTTAAAGGAGGCCTGCTTTACCCAGTGTGCCTTCATGTTGATAAAAACGCAATGTGTGTATTTCTTCAGGAGTCTCAAATGCCACCTGTGCCAGCCCTGAGGACCAGTCTGGTAAAGGGATACTGGACAACGGTACCAGCTGCTCTTCGGGGCCATCATCTACAACAACACTTCCGCCACCTACAACTCAGTCAACCACTAAGCCAACCTCAGCCCAGACCACTACACACTCAGTGTCACTTGCAGTTACTACAAATGCAAGCCTCGTCTTAACCAGTAAGATAAAAAATATATATATATATTAAATCAATTGACTTGGTCTTACAGTAGATATAGTCTCCTCTTGTCAACATCATATGATCTAGACTTTTCAAGCTAAACAGCTTTGATTTGCTGGATGGTTAAAACACTGAATACAGCTACTGTTGAGAACAGAAGTATATGAGAGAGGTGACCTACTGATGCTGTCGTAGATGACTTCAGTTATGATTCAGTCAGCAGGAAACCGTCATCTAGACAAGAGCAGCTGCACTCCAAGGAGACCTCGTGAGAGTTCAAAACGTGACTCCGGGGTCCGTATTCATTAAGAGTAAGAGTGCTGATCTAGGATCAGTGTTGCTTTTAAGATCATAATAAATAAGACTACACATACAGGTCAGGGGGACCTGATCCTAGATCAGCACACTTACCCTGAGAAAGGAGGTTAAATCACTCTATAACAATGTGGTCTGATGAGGCCCCATATCCTGAGGAGCAAGGTTGGGGTCAATTCAAATAGAAAATTGACAAACATGAAAAACAATAATGAAATAAATAGATGACACTTTCCAGTTTATTGACAAGTCAGTGAAAATAGACACCCACTTTTCCCAAATATTGAATTGGAATTTCAGTGTACTTCCAGAATTGGCAGCCTTCAATTCGAATTGACCTCCGTCCTGCTGAGGAGACCTCAGAAGAATGTTAAAAAAGTATGTGACCCCCCCTGGATGTTTCTGTTTGCTCAGGTGAGGGCCCAGTCAGTGGCAGTGGGGTGCCAGTGGTGGGGAACACCTGGAAGTTTCTCCTGGGTGTGGTAGCCATCGCCCTGACCACCTCTATGCTCATTGTGTGTGCCGTCAAGGCACCGTCCTGGTACAAGCTGCTGTTCAACTACCGGCACCAGCGGCTGAGAGATGACGAGGATGCTGACGTGTACACTACGGGGCGCTACTCTAGTTTCAGCTTGGACACGGAGCAAACGGAGACCAGCGCCCATGAGCTGGACCACGGGCTAGACGGGTTGGATAATGAGGAGGATGGATACATAGAGGACCGTTATATAGAGACTGGGGTCTATGAAGACAACAGATAACCATAATGCTCTCTGAGTTGCTCCCAGCCTTCTGGTTGTGTATGTCTGTTTGATTTGATTTGGACATCTCTTAGTCCTCACTTGGACTAATCTGCCAAGAGTCCTGAGTTTGGGTATTATGACATCAAAATGATCCCTTTCCATTGAAATAATGGACGATAAATTATCCAATTCTACTCTATTCACTGATAGTATCAGAAGGCCACGGTTGTCCGTCCGTAAACCGTGCATAGCCTGCTGATGATCATTTATTATTTGGCCTTTGTTTTTTTACAAAAACGTGCCCCTAAAAGTTGTGTACATTTGTAAATATTTGCAAGTTTTGAAAATGTTGTAATTCAGGGAAAGGACCGACCATGTGAGGTGTTTTGAGGTCGTGATTTAGGCCACTGCCGGAGACATAGTGTAGGTAATCAACGTTTTGTCTTATTAAATAGATATTTGAGTACTTACTCTCGTCTCTCTGTGAATATGACATCCACAACTCTGTCGTTCTGTATTTTCAGCCACAAGAATATAGTATGTAAACAGTTAGGGTTAGGGTTAGGGTTAGGGCTGAATGAAGGGATGAACACATGAATACCAGGCGGTGCTGCAACCGGTCACAATGCTCTCGATGGTGCAGCTGTAGAACCTTTTTGAGGATCTGAGGACCTAATGCCAAATCTTTTCAGTCTCCTGAGGGGGAATAGGTTTTGTCGTGCTCCTCTTCACGACTGTCTTGGTGTTTTTTATTTCATTTTTAAATATATTTTTTTAACTGCATTGTTGGTTAGGGGCTCGTAAGTAAGCATTTCACTGTAAGGCATTTCACTGTAAGCTGTAAGGCATTTCACTGGAAGGTTTAAGGCATTTCACTGTAAGCTGTAAGGAATTTCACTGTAAGGTTTAAGGCATTTCACTGTAAGGCATTTCACTGTAAGGTGTAAGGCATTTCACTGTAAGGTTTAAGGCATTTCACTGTAAGGCATTTCACTGTAAGGTTTAAGGCATTTCACTGTAAGGCATTTCACTGTAAGGTGTAAGGCATTTCACTGTAAGGTTTAAGGCATTTCACTGTAAGGCATTTCACTGTAAGGCATTTCACTGTAAGGTGTAAGGCATTTCACTGTAAGGTGTAAGGCATTTCACTGTAAGGTTTAAGGCATTTCACTGTAAGGCATTTCACTGTAAGGCATTTCACTGTAAGGTGTAAGGCATTTCACTGTAAGGCATTTCACTGTAAGGCATTTCACTGTAAGGTGTAAGGCATTTCACTGTAAGGCATTTCACTGTAAGGTGTAAGGTATTTCACTGTAAGGCATTTCACTGTAAGGTGTAAGGCATTTCACTGTAAGGCATTTCACTGTAAGGCATTTCACTGTAAGGTGTAAGGCATTTCACTGTAAGGCATTTCACTGTAAGGTGTAAGGCATTTCACTGTAAGGCATTTCACTGTAAGGAATTTCACTGTAAGGCATTTCACTGTAAGGTGTAAGGCATTTCACTGTAAGGCATTTCACTGTAAGGCATTTCACTGTAAGGTGTAAGGCATTTCACTGTAAGGCATTTCACTGTAAGGCATTTCACTGTAAGGTGTAAGGCATTTCACTGTAAGGCATTTCACTGTAAGGCATTTCACTGTAAGGTGTAAGGCATTTCACTGTAAGGCAATTCACTGTAAGGTGTAAGGCATTTCACTGTACCTGTTGTATTCGGCACATGTGACAAATACAATTTGACTTGATTTAATAATATTAGGTACATTTCATATTCACAAATGCAAATGGTCTAATTCAACTGATTCAAAACCTAACTTTTTTCACTTTATAAATGAATTTAAACAATGTGGCACCACTTTAACTAAAAGGTGTTTTATTATTGAGATTTGTTTGTTTAGGATTCCTGGCAATGTAAATAGTTTGTATGTAATCTTGTTTGCGTGTGACTATTCCTATTTTGTTTGTTGATATTTGTTTGTTAATAAAAAATAATATTAAAAAACAGACGTAACCACAGCAACCGACCATTATCGCGAGACTTTGTGGAAATCCCTGAGAGTAGAGTGATCCATATGCAAAATCCTGATCCTCGTGCCTGAACTTGGAAGTGGACTTGGACATTTCTGCAAGTCATCTTCAGGCCAGTGGAGGGCACAATGACTCTACAGTTGTTATCAAGCTCGACTCATTTATGAGGGTGGGGGTTAACAAACTATTGCGCATGTACACTAAACTCTGACCACCATCCAGTGGGATAATCTTCTTCTTTGGAGAAAGCGTGGCGTGCCTGCCTGCCTGCCTATGCATTGGATTTGATTACGGTTGTGTTTCGGTCCGCGGTATGGACTCTCAAAAAGTAAGTACACCCGGTGTATCGTGAACTGATATCGATTCTGATCGGCGACATTGTATCCAGCTTGGAAGCAGCGGGGTTATTCAACGTGATAGTTGTGTGTCACTGGACGGTCGAAACGATCTCCAACATTAGTTCAACATAGCCGTTATTTTGTCAATGTGAATCATCCATATGCGTTCAGCGGCTTTTCAGGGGTGGACACATTTTCACATGAGCTCTGTTGCCTGCTTGTGAAGAATCTGTTGACCTGGAAACTAGATATCTTCTGAAAGGCTACTATGTCTCTTTCGAGCCGTTTACTTCTTCTCTGTATTCGTTCAAAGGCTGGTGGTTCAATTCGCATATTTCCTGGGACAACTCTATACCCTTTCAATGATATGACACATTGATGTTGAGATAGAATATGATTGCACACAGGTGCACTTCTGTAAAGTGATTGACTTCCTACTTGCTAGTAGTATGGCTTTGAGAGTTTGACAGTCACAGCAGATCTGTCTTTACTATAGGATAATTGTTTATTTGCCTGCGTGTACATCAGACAGTCTGTTATTGCAACAACTAACCAGCAAAACATCAACGTGTGGACCCCCCCCCCCCCCCCCCCCCCCCAAAAAAAGCTAATTGTAGTGGTCAAGTTCTCATGGTTTTGTCATCCATCTCGGAACATGATAATATTGATCACCCTGAAGAGAAGCATCCGATTTGTTTTGAAATGCAACAATTTGTTTCAAGTCTGTTGTCAAGGGACTGTATAGCAACCAGAGGAGCTTATCTTGTGGCATTGTTTGTTATCAGTGTAACTAGGGAGTGACTATCAAAAGCGGATAATGTGCCTCTGTCCTCTTTTTGTACTGGATAAAGGGAGGGAGAAGAGTAAAAGGACGGGTTTAGTCTTGAACACGTGTTGTCAATCTAAGCTTCTAAGTCTATTACTCAGTCAGAGGGAGAGAGAGAGAGGTCACACCGTGGTACAGGTCTATAATAACTGTTAGAGAGAGAGGTCACACCGTGGTACAGGTCTATAATAACTGTTAGAGAGAGAGAGAGAGAGAGAGGTCACACCGTGGTACAGGTCTATAATCACTTTTAGAGAGAGAGAGAGAGGTCACACCGTGGTACAGGTCTATAATAACTGTTAGAGAGAGCGAGAGAGGTCACACCGTGGTACAGGTCTATTATAACTGTTAGAGAGAGAGAGAGAGGTCACACCGTGGTACAGGTCTATTACAACTGTTAGAGAGAGAGAGAGGTCACACCGTGGTACAGGTCTATAATAACTGTTAGAGAGAGAGAGAGGTCACACCGTGGTACAGGTCTATTATAACTGTTAGAGAGAGAGAGAGGTCACATCGTGGTACAGGTCTATTATAACTGTTACAGAGAGAGAGGTCACACCGTGGTACAGGTCTATTATAACTGTTAGAGAGAGGTCACACCGTGGTACAGGTCTATTATAACTGTTAGAGAGAGAGAGGTCACACCGTGGTACAGGTCTATTATAACTGTTACAGAGAGAGAGGTCACACCGTGGTACAGGTCTATTATAACTGTTAGAGAGCGAGAGAGAGGTCACACCGTGGTACAGGTCTATTATAACTGTTAGAGAGAGCGAGGTCACACTGGTACAGGTCTATTATAAATGTTAGAGAGAGAGGTCACACCGTGGTACAGGTCTATTATAACTGTTAGAGAGAGAGAGGTCACACTGGTACAGGTCTATTATAACTGTTAGAGAGAGAGGTCACACCGTGGTACAGGTCTATTATAACGGTTACAGAGAGAGAGGTCACACCGTGGTACAGGTCTATTATAACTGTTAGAGAGCGAGAGAGAGGTCACACCGTGGTACAGGTCTATTATAACTGTTAGAGAGAGAGAGAGGTCACACCGTGGTACAGGTCTATTATAACTGTTAGAGAGAGAGGTCACACTTGTACAGGTCTATTATAACTGTTAGAGAGAGAGGTCACACCGTGGTACAGGTCTATTATAACTGTTAGAGAGAGAGAGAGAGAGAGGTCACACCGTGGTACAGGTCTATTATAACTGTTAGAGAGAGAGAGAGGTCACACCGTGGTACAGGTCTATTATAACTGTTAGAGAGAGAGGTCACACTTGTACAGGTCTATTATAACTGTTAGAGAGAGAGATGTCACACCGTGGTACAGGTCTATTATAACTGTTAGAGAGAGAGAGAGAGAGAGGTCACACCGTGGTACAGGTCTATTATAACTGTTAGAGAGAGAGGTCACACTAGTACAGGTCTATTATAACTCTTAGAGAGAGAGCGAGAGAGAGAGGTCACACCGTGGTACAGGTCTATAATAACTTTTAGAGAGAGAGAGAGAGGTCACACCGTGGTACAGGTCTATTATAACTGTTAGAGAGAGAGAGATGTCACACCCTGGTACAGGTCTATTATAACTGTTAGAGAGAGAGAGGTCACACCGTGGTACAGGTCTATTATAACTTTTAGAGAGAGAGGTCACACCGTGGTACAGGTCTATAATAACTGTTAGAGAGAGAGAGAGAGGTCACACCGTGGTACAGGTCTATAATAACTGTTAGAGAGAGAGAGAGAGGTCACACCGTGGTACAGGTCTATAATAACTTTTAGAGAGAGAGTGAGAGGTCACACCGTGGTACAGGTCTATTATAACTGTTAGAGAGAGAGGTCACACTGGTACAGGTCTATTATAACTGTTAGAGAGAGGTCACACCGTGGTACAGGTCTATTATAACTGTTAGAGAGAGAGAGAGGTCACACCGTGGTACAGGTCTATTATAACTGTTAGAGAGAGAGAGAGGTCACACCTTGGTACAGGTCTATTATAACTGTTAGAGAGAGATAGAGAGGTCACACCGTGGTACAGGTCTATTATAACTGTTAGAGAGAGGTCACACCGTGGTACAGGTCTATTACAACTGTTAGAGAGAGAGGTCACACTGGTACAGGTCTATTATAACTGTTAGAGAGAGAGAGAGAGGTCACACCGTGGTACAGGTCTATTATAACTGTTAGAGAGAGAGAGAGAGGTCACACCGTGGTACAGGTCTATTATAACTGTTAGAGAGAGAGAGAGAGAGAGGTCACACCGTGGTACAGGTCTATTATAACTGTTAGAGAGAAAGAGAGAGGTCACACAGTGGTACAGGTCTATTATAACTGTTACAGAGAGAGAGGTCACACCGTGGTACAGGTCTATTAAAACTGTTAGAGAGAGAGAGAGGTCACACCGTGGTACAGGTCTATTATAACTGTTAGAGAGAGAGAGAGAGAGAGAGAGAGGTCACACCGTGGTACAGGTCTATTATAACTGTTAGAGAGAGAGGTCACACTGGTACAGGTCTATTATAACTGTTAGAGAGAGAGAGAGGTCACACCGTGGTGCAGGTCTATTATAACTGTTAGAGAGAGAGAGAGAGATGTCACACCGTGGTACAGGTCTATTATAACTGTTAGAGAGAGAGAGAGGTCACACCTTGGTACAGGTCTATTATAACTGTTAGAGAGAGAGAGAGGTCACACCTTGGTACAGGTCTATTATAACTGTTAGAGAGAGATAGAGAGGTCACACCGTGGTACAGGTCTATTATAACTGTTAGAGAGAGGTCACACCGTGGTACAGGTCTATTACAACTGTTAGAGAGAGAGGTCACACTGGTACAGGTCTATTATAACTGTTAGAGAGAGAGAGAGAGGTCACACCGTGGTACAGGTCTATTATAACTGTTAGAGAGAGAGAGAGAGGTCACACCGTGGTACAGGTCTATTATAACTGTTAGAGAGAGAGAGAGAGAGAGGTCACACCGTGGTACAGGTCTATTATAACTGTTAGAGAGAAAGAGAGAGGTCACACCGTGGTACAGGTCTATTATAACTGTTATAGAGAGAGAGGTCACACCGTGTTACATGTCTATTAAAACTGTTAGAGAGAGAGAGAGGTCACACCGTGGTACAGGTCTATTATAACTGTTAGAGAGAGAGAGAGAGAGAGAGAGAGAGAGGTCACACCGTGGTACAGGTCTATTATAACTGTTAGAGAGAGAGGTCACACTGGTACAGGTCTATTATAACTGTTAGAGAGAGAGAGAGGTCACACCGTGGTGCAGGTCTTTTATAACTGTTAGAGAGAGAGAGAGAGATGTCACACCGTGGTACAGGTCTATTATAACTGTTAGAGAGAGAGGTCACACCGTGGTACAGGTCTATTATAACTGTTAGAGAGAGAGAGAGAGAGGTCACACCCTGGTACAGGTCTATTATAACTGTTAGAGAGAGAGAGGTCACACCGTGGTACCGGTCTATTATAACTTTTAGAGAGAGAGAGGTCACACCGTGGTACAGGTCTATAATAACTGTTAGAGAGAGAGAGAGAGAGGTCACACCGTGGTACAGGTCTATAATAACTGTTAGAGAGAGAGAGGTCACACCGTGGTACAGGTCTATAATAACTTTTAGAGAGAGACTGAGAGGTCACACCGTGGTACAGGTCTATTATAACTGTTACAGAGAGAGAGGTCACACCGTGGTACAGGTCTATTATAACTGTTAGAGAGAGAGAGAGAGAGAGAGGTCACACCGTGGTACAGGTCTATTATAACTGTTAGAGAGAGATAGGTCACACCGTGGTACAGGTCTATTATAACTGTTAGAGAGAGAGAGAGAGAGAGAGAGAGGTCACACAGTGGTACAGGTCTATTATAACTGTTAGAGAGGGAGGGAGAGAGGTCACACCGTGGTACAGGTCTATAATAACTGTTAGAGAGAGAGAGGTCACACCGTGGTACAGGTCTATTATAACTGTTAGAGAGAGGTCACACCGTGGTACAGGTCTATTATAACTGTTAGAGAGAGAGAGAGGTCACACCGTGGTACAGGTCTATTATAACTGTTAGAGAGAGAGAGAGGTCACACCTTGGTACAGGTCTATTATAACTGTTAGAGAGAGATAGAGAGGTCACACCGTGGTACAGGTCTATTATAACTGTTAGAGAGAGGTCACACCGTGGTACAGGTCTATTACAACTGTTAGAGAGAGAGGTCACACTGGTACAGGTCTATTATAACTGTTAGAGAGAGAGAGAGAGGTCACACCGTGGTACAGGTCTATTATAACTGTTAGAGAGAGAGAGAGAGGTCACACCGTGGTACAGGTCTATTATAACTGTTACAGAGAGAGAGGTCACACCGTGGTACAGGTCTATTATAACTGTTAGAGAGAGAGAGAGAGAGAGAGGTCACACCGTGGTACAGGTCTATTATAACTGTTAGAGAGAAAGAGAGAGGTCACACCGTGGTACAGGTCTATTATAACTGTTACAGAGAGAGAGGTCACACCGTGGTACAGGTCTATTATAACTGTTAGAGAGAGAGAGAGAGAGGTCACACCGTGGTACAGGTCTATTATAACTGTTAGAGAGAGAGAGAGAGAGAGAGAGGTCACACCGTGGTACAGGTCTATTATAACTGTTAGAGAGAGAGGTCACACTGGTACAGGTCTATTACAACTGTTAGAGAGAGCGAGAGAGAGGTCACACCGTGGTACAGGTCTATTATAACTGTTAGAGAGAGAGAGAGGTCACACCGTGGTGCAGGTCTATTATAACTGTTAGAGAGAGAGAGAGAGATGTCACACCGTGGTACAGGTCTATTATAACTGTTAGAGAGAGAGGTCACACCGTGGTACAGGTCTATTATAACTGTTAGAGAGAGAGAGAGAGAGGTCACACCGTGGTACAGGTCTATTATAACTGTTAGAGAGAGAGGTCACACTAGTACAGGTCTATTATAACTGTTAGAGAGAGAGAGAGAGAGAGAGGTCACACCGTGGTACCGGTCTATAATAACTTTTAGAGAGAGAGAGAGAGATCACACCGTGGTACATGTCTATAATAACTG
Source organism: Oncorhynchus clarkii lewisi (assembly GCF_045791955.1). NCBI lineage: Eukaryota > Metazoa > Chordata > Actinopteri > Salmoniformes > Salmonidae > Oncorhynchus > Oncorhynchus clarkii. Next base: position 3,004,214 of record NC_092151.1, on the reverse strand, counting down.
TTAGAGAGAGAGAGAGGTCAACCGTGGTACAGGTCTATTATAACTGTTAGAGAGAGAGAGAGAGAGGTCACACCGTGGTACAGGTCTATTATAACTGTTAGAGAGAGAGAGATGTCACACCCTGGTACAGGTCTATTATAACTGTTAGAGAGAGAGAGGTCACACCGTGGTACAGGTCTATAATAACTGTTAGAGAGAGAGAGAGAGAGGTCACACCGTGGTACAGGTCTATAATAACTGTTAGAGAGAGAGAGGTCACACCGTGGTACAGGTCTATAATAACTTTTAGAGAGAGACTGAGAGGTCACACTGTGGTACAGGTCTATTATAACTGTTAGAGAGAGAGGTCACACTGGTACAGGTCTATTATAACTGTTAGAGAGAGGTCACACCGTGGTACAGGTCTATTACAACTGTTAGAGAGAGAGAGAGGTCACACCGTGGTACAGGTCTATTATAACTGTTAGAGAGAGAGAGAGAGGTCACACCGTGGTACAGGTCTATTATAACTGTTACAGAGAGAGAGGTCACACCGTGGTACAGGTCTATTATAACTGTTAGAGAGAGAGAGAGAGAGAGGTCACACCGTGGTACAGGTCTATTATAACTGTTAGAGAGAGATAGGTCACACCGTGGTACAGGTCTATTATAACTGTTAGAGAGAGAGAGAGAGAGAGAGAGAGGTCACACAGTGGTACAGGTCTATTATAACTGTTAGAGAGGGAGGGAGAGAGGTCACACCGTGGTACAGGTCTATAATAACTGTTAGAGAGAGAGAGGTCACACCGTGGTACAGGTCTATTATAACTGTTAGAGAGAGGTCACACCGTGGTACAGGTCTATTACAACTGTTAGAGAGAGAGAGAGAGGTCACACCGTGGTACAGGTCTATTATAACTGTTAGAGAGAGAGAGTCACACCGTGGTACAGGTCTATAATAACTGTTAGAGAGAGAGATGTCACACCCTGGTACAGGTCTATTACAACTGAAAGAGAGAGAGATCACACCGTGGTACAGGTCTATTATAACTGTTAGAGAGAGAGAGAGAGGTCACACCGTGGTACAGGTCTATTATAACTGTTAGAGAGAGAGAGAGGTCACACCCTGGTACAGGTCTATTACAACTGTTAGAGAGAGAGAGAGAGGTCACACCGTGGTACAGGTCTATAATAACTGTTAGAGAGAGAGAGAGGTCACACCTTGGTACAGGTCTATTATAACTGTTAGAGAGAGAGAGTCACACCGTGGTACAGGTCTATTACAACTGAAAGAGAGAGAGATCACACCGTGGTACAGGTCTATTATAACTGTTAGAGAGAGAGAGAGAGGTCACACCGTGGTACAGGTCTATTATAACTGTTAGAGAGAGAGAGAGAGGTCACACCCTGGTACAGGTCTATTACAACTGTTAGAGAGAGAGAGAGAGGTCACACCGTGGTACAGGTCTATTATAACTATTAGAGAGAGAGGTCACACTGGTACAGGTCTATTATAACTGTTAGAGAGAGAGAGGTCACACCGTGGTACAGGTCTATTACAACTGTTAGAGAGAGAGGTCACACTGGTACAGGTCTATAATAACTGTTAGAGATAGAGGTCACACCGTGGTACAGGTCTATTACAACTGTTAGAGAGAGAGAGAGGTCACACCGTGGTACAGGTCTATTACAACTGTTAGAGAGAGAGAGAGGTCACACCGTGGTACAGGTCTATTACAACTGTTAGAGAGAGAGAGGTCACACCGTGGTACAGGTCTATTACAACTGTTAGAGAGAGAGAGAGAGGTCACCCAGTGGTACAGGTCTATTACAACTGTTAGAGAGAGAGAGAGGTCACACCGTGGTACAGGTCTATAATAACTGTTAGAGAGAGAGTGAGAGGTCACACCGTGGTACAGGTCTATTGTAACTGTTAGAGAGAGAGAGAGGTCACCCAGTGGTACAGGTCTATTGTAACTGTTAGAGAGAGAGAGAGATTAATGCTGTATAACACTCTCTATCTGAATTAGCTTTTTAAAGAGTTATCAATCTTAGGTAAAAGCCAGTTAGAGTTCCATTTGATTTCACATGGATTTAGTTTGTTTGCCTGGGTTGTGAGTTGCATCAATGTTTTGCATGTTGTTTGAAAACCTACAGTGCCCAGGAAAGGCACCTATCAATTCCTTTGTTTTAGCTCTTTCAGTGGAATCAAACCACCCTTTTCCTTCACTTTTCAAACCACCCCCCACCCTGCTTGTGCTCTGTCATTTAGGGTTCTGCATTTTGAAGTTTTCCCTGGACAGTCAGTATTTTACCGTGGAGTAGCCGATTGGTGTGGGGTGTGTAGGTGGCTTTTTACCGTTTCTTTGGTTTCTTCTTGTCTTACTCATTGGTAGGAAGAAGTTTGGTCCAAATCAGATGTTGGGTACTAATATTGAATATGATCTGAATCCTATCAATTAAAATTGTCAATCTTGGTGCAATCAATTTGCTTAATTTTTCAGAGATCAAATTATATTTCAACAAAATAATGTTTCAGGAATGCTACTCGTATCTTTTATTAACTACAGAACCGATTTCAGAATCATCTGAGATGGTGGGTGTCAGTGCTTTCTTTTGCTTTTTGAGGTGGAGCGACCCGGTAGGGTTATGGAGCGACCCGGCAGGGTTAAGGAACGACCCAGTAGGGTTATGGAGCGACCCGGTAGGGTTATGGAGCGACCCGGTAGGGTTATGGAGCGACCCGGTAGGGTAATGGAGCGACCCGGTAGGGTTAAGGAACGACCCGGTAGGGTTATGGAACGACCCGGTAGGGTTAAGGAACGACCCGGCAGGGTTAAGGAACGACCCGGTAGGGTTATGGAACAACCCGGTAGGGTTATGGAACGACCCGGTAGGGTTATGGAGCGACCCGGTAGGGTTATGGAGCGACCCGGTAGGGTTATGGAACGACCCGGTAGGGTTATGGAGCGACCCGGTAGGGTTAAGGAACCACCCGGTAGGGTTATGGAGCGACCCGGTAGGGTTAAGGAACGACCCGGAAGGGTTATGGAACGACCCGGCAGGGTTAAGGAACGACCCGGTAGGGTTAAGGAACGACCCGGCAGGGTTAAGGAACGACCCGGTAGGGTTATGGAACGACCCGGTAGGGTTATGGAACGACCCGGTAGGGTTATGGAGCGACCCGGTAGGGTTATGGAGCGACCCGGCAGGGTTATGGAACGACCCGGTAGGGTTATGGAGCGACCCGGTAGGGTTATGGAGCGACCCGGCAGGGTTATGGAGCGACCCGGTAGGGTTAAGGAACGACCCGGTAGGGTTATGGAACGACCCGGCAGGGTTAAGGAACGACCCGGCAGGGTTATGGAACGACCCGGTAGGGTTATGCAGCGACCCGGTATGGTTATGGAGCGACCCGGCAGGGTTAAGGAACGACCCGGTAGGGTTAAGGAACGACCCGGCAGGGTTAAGGAACGACCCGGTAGGGTTATGTATAATCATATATACTAATACTCTGTCCCTAGTGTCGTGCAGCAGTTTTAAATAGAAGTGAAGCCTGATCCTCAAATCTGCCTAATCATGTCATGTTGCTCACTTGCTTGGTCGCTCGCTCGCTCACACATGACATAACATACAGATACAAAATGCCCAAACATAGGGCTGGAGATTACACATCCCAAATGCCCCTCAATGACTAGCCTTCATCAATAATTAACATACAGTATACATTGCTGTGTGTGGGTATCTTAGACTGTCTATAGGCTGACCATGTACTGTGGGCTCCATTAACATGCATAATCCATTGACCATATTAGCTAACCTACACAGAATGTAATGAATACATAATATAACCCTAAAGGTTTATGTTTTTCAGAGAGTTATGATTCCTGACGCCCATAATAATATGATGCGTCACAATGAAATACAAATTAACATTTTGATTCATTTAGACCCCTAAGGCTTATTTCCATTGCAGTTCTTTCAGATAGGCAATATTGACCGTTTACAGTCGTGGCCCAAAGTTTTCAGAATGACACAAATATTAATTTCCACAAAGTTCGCTGCTTCAGTGTCTTTAGATATTTTTGTCAGATGTTACTATGGAATACTGAAGTATAATTACAAGCATTTCATAAGTGTCGAAGGCTTTTATTGACAATTACATGAAGTTGATGCAAAGAGTCAATATTTGCAGTGTTGACCCTTCTTTTTCAAGACCTCTGCAATCTGTCCTGGCACGCTGTCAATTAACTTCTGGGCCACATCCTGACTGATGGCAGCCCATTCTTGCATAATCAATGCTTGGAGTTTGTCAGAATTTGTGGGTTTTTGTTTGTTCACCCGCCTCTTGAGGATTGACCACAAGTTCTCAATGGGATTAAGGTCTGGGGAGTTTCCTGGCCATGGACCCAAAATATCGATGTTTTTTTGTTCCCTGAGCCACTTAGTTATTACTTTTGCCTTATGGCAAGGTGCTCCATCATTCTGGAAAAGGCATTGTTCGTCGCCAAACTGTTCCTGGATGGTTTGGAGAAGTTGCTCTCGGAGGATGTGTTGGTACCATTCTTTATTCATGGCTGTGTTCTTAGGCAAAATTGTGATTGAGCCACTCCCTTGGCTGAGAAGCAACCCCACACATGAATGGTCTCAGGATGCTTTACTGTTGGCATGACACAGGACTGATGGTAGCGCTCACCTTGTCTTCTCCGGACAAGCTTTTTTCCGGATGCCCCAAACAATCGGAAAGGGGATTCATCAGAGAAAATGACTTTACCCCAGTCCTCAGCAGTCCAACCCCTTTACCTTTTGGAGAATATCAGTCTGTCCCTGATGTTTTTCCTGGAGAGAAGTGGCTTCTTTGCTGCCCTTCTTGACACCGGGCCATCCTCCAAAAGTCTTCGCCTCACTGTGCGTGCAGATGCACTCACACCTGCCTGCTGCCATTCCTGACTGGTGTACTGGTTTGGGGTTTCAGTTCATTTGCATGGCAAAGAGGTACTTTGTAATTAATTGCAATTCATCTGTACACTGATGCAATGACAGGAGTGGGGTCATAAAGGAGACGGAACCATAACTAGTGCTGTAGTCCTTATTTTTTCCATGTGTTGACATGAACTCTGGAGCAGGTGATGGCAACTGTTCACTAGATTTCAGTACAGTTCAGTACAGTAGTACAGTTCAGTAGATTTCAGTACAGTTCAGTAGATTTCAGTACAGTTCAGTACAGTAGTACAGTTCAGTAGATTTCAGTACAGTTCAGTAGATTTCAGTACAGTAGTACAGTTCAGTAGATTTCAGTACAGTAGTACAGTTCAGTAGTAGATTTCAGTACAGTAGTTCAGTTCAGTACAGTAGATTTCAGTACAGTAGTACAGTTCAGTACAGTAGTACAGTTCAGTAGATTTCAGTACCGAGGAAGGGAGGACAGTAGCAGGAGACACTATGAGTTCCCACTGTAGCTAGTTCAATTGCAGTAATACCATTACTGATTGGTCTGTTATTCTGTTACCGATTTGGTATCAGAATTAAGAATTTTAATAAATAAAAATGTATATTAGTAAATACACTAACTAATTGGTAGGTCTAGCTTTACTTGTTACTTCTGTGGACTTTTTCCTCCCTCCTGAGGGAGAGAAGTTAGAAAATATCTTAAAAATACAGTATTTGGGTTTTTGGTAACAGAATTACAAGGCAATGTTTCTTAAATGGAAATCTAAGTGTTGATATTAGTTGGCAGGGGTCTTCAACATGGTGTTTTGATGTCAGGTGTCTTCAACATGGTGTTTTGATGTCAGGGGTCTTCAACATGGTGTTTTGATGTCAGGGGTCTTCAACATGGTGTTTTGATGTCAGGGGTCTTCTCCCTACATTATTCATCTCATATGCATACGTATATACTGTACTCTATATCATCGACGGTATCCTTATGTAATACATGTATCACTAGCCACTTTATACTATACTATGCCACTTTGTTTACATACTCATCTCATTTGTACATACTGTACCCGATACCATCTACTGTATCTTGCCTATGCTGCTCTGTACCATCACTCATTCATATATCCTTATGTACATATTCTTTATCCCCTTACACTGTGTACAAGACAGTAGTTTTGGAATTGTTAGTTAGATTACTTGTTATTACTGCATTGTCGGAACTAGAAGCACAAGCATTTCGCTACACTCGCATTAACATCTGCTAACCATGTGTATGTGACAAATAAAATTTGATTTGATTTGATTTGATTTGAACATGGTGTTTTGATGTCAGGGGTCTTCAACATGGTGTTTTGATGTCAGGGGTCTTCAACATGGTGTTTTGATGTCAGGGGTCTTCAACATGGTGTTTTGATGTCAGGGTCTTCAACATGGTGTTTTGATGTCAGGGGTCTTCAACACGATGGTGTTTTGATGTCAGGGGTCTTCAACATGGTGTTGTGATGTCAGGGGTCTTCAACATGATGGTGTTTTGATGTCAGGGGTCTTCAACATGATGGTGTTTTGATGTCAGGGGTCTTCAACATGGTGTTTTGATGTCAGGGGTCTTCAACATGGTGTTTTGATGTCAGGGGTCTTCAACATGATGGTGTTTTGATGTCAGGGGTCTTCAACATGGTGTTTTGATGTCAGGGGTCTTCAACATGATGGTGTTTTGATGTCAGGGGTCTTCAACATGGTGTTTTGATGTCAGGGGTCTTTATCATGATGGTGTTTTGATGTCAGGGGTCTTCAACATGGTGTTTTGATGTCAGGGGTCTTCAACATGGTGTTTTGATGTCAGGGGTCTTCAACATGGTGTTTTGATGTCAGGGGTCTTCAACATGGTGTTTTGATGTCAGGGGTCTTCAACATGATGGTGTTTTGATGTCAGGGGTCTTCAACATGGTGTTTTGATGTCAGGGGTCTTTATCATGATGGTGTTTTGATGTCAGGTGTCTTCAACATGGTGTTTTGATGTCAGGGGTCTTCAACATGGTGTTTTGATGTCAGGGGTCTTTATCATGATGGTGTTTTGATGTCAGGGGTCTTCAACATGGTGTTTTGATGTCAGGGGTCTTCAACATGGTGTTTTGATGTCAGGGGTCTTCAACATGGTGTTTTGATGTCAGGGGTCTTCAACACGATGGTGTTTTGATGTCAGGGGTCTTCAACACGATGGTGTTTTGATGTATTTTCTGGTGATGTTTGGATTTCTAAGACTCATTTTCCTTCTGTTTGACCAGAAATCTAAGACCATTTTTTTTATGTCCCCTTTTTAAGATGCAACACAGTTGAACAAATATCTCTACGCCTTATCCCCCCCCCAAAAAAAACAATATATAAACTCATATCGTTCATTTGACACCCAATTTGATATGCTCCTTATAAACATCACAAGTTGTTGCTCATGGGTTCTTTTTCCATGAACGTGACCCCTGTGCACTATATAAAGAATACGGTTCCCAGGCACTGCGTTGGTGCCAGATACCCACCCACATAGAAGACAGTACAAAGACCACGGTTCCCATTCCCTAGGCAGTCCAAGTAGAGAGTCGAGCAGTTGTGAAGTTTCAGCATGACTTGTTATGTAGGCCATTCACAACCAGCCTTTAGGCTGATTTCATCATAATGTGGGTTACTGAATATGACTCCATTTTATAGAAACACAGGAAAAATTAGGGCAAATTTATACAAATCATGTGTAGCCTGGACTATGTGCGGCCATAGTTCAACAGAATGCTTGTCAGCTCTCTACACACAGCACCGGGCTTTAAATGACTAGTGGAACTGCATGTGCTGATCCTGAATCTGCCACTGACAGCCGGTACAGAAACGCAGCCGATGAAGCCTGGAGGTGCCCTGGCTGGAGGTGCCCTGGCTGGAGGTGCCCTGGCTGGGAGGCTGGAGATGCCCTGGCTGTAGGTGTGGCTGGAGGTGCCCTGGCTGAGAGGCTGGAGGTGCCCTGGCTGGAGGTGCCCTGGCTGGAGGTGCCCTGGCTGGGAGGCTGGAGGTGCCCTGGCTGGGAGGCTGGAGGTGCCCTGGCTGGGAGGCTGGAGGTGCCCTGGCTGGAGGTGCCCTGGCTGGGAGGCTGGAGGTGCCCTGGCTGGAGGTTCCCTGGCTGGGAGGCTGGAGGTGCCCTGGCTGGAGGTTCCCTGGCTGGGAGGCTGGAGGTGCCCTGGCTGGAGGTGCCCTGGCTGGGAGGCTGGAGGTGCCCTGGCTGGTTGGCTGGAGGTTCCCTGGCTGAATGTGCCCTGGCTGGAGGTTCCCTGGCTGGTTGGCTGGAGGTTCCCTGGCTGGTTGGCTGGAGGTTCCCTGGCTGGTTGGCTGGAGGTGCCCTGGCTGGTTGGCTGGAGGTGCCCTGGCTGGTTGGCTGGAGGTGCCCTGGCTGGTTGGCTGGAGGTTCCCTGGCTGGTTGGCTGGAGGTTCCCTGGCTGGTTGGCTGGAGGTTCCCTGACTGGTTGGCTGTAGGTTCCCTGACTGGTTGGCTGGAGGTGCCCTGGCTGTGTGGCTGGAAGTGCCCTGGCTAGGTACCATGGTAGAGATTGTCTCTGTCTCACACTGTAAATCTGTATGGACAAAACAGTGGACGAGGGGTCCAGACCTAGGTTCTTATACCGGCTAGTATACTTCCTGATAATCAGTTACTCGTTGTCTTTTGCATCACACTAGTCTGGCCACCTTATTGTAATCCTGTTGTGTGGATTCTGACTGTCTGACACTTCTGATGATGGTAAGGAAGTCACAGTCCCATTTCTCCCTATGCCTGAGGCAGGGCAGGAGCCATATGGTAGCAACCTAGAGGACAGTCAGTCAGTCAGGGTCCTGAACATAGCTAGTCATGAGTGAACTTCTAACACGGAAACAAACCTGACAAGCAATTTGAACATGTGATTGATTAGCCTGAAATACAATAGTAGGCCGATGTATTGATGGATTTTCAATGTATTTGAATGTGTCTGTCTTTCAGGAGGCCCTACAAAGGATAATAACCACGTTGGCCAATAAAAATGAGGACCTCCATAACTTCATGGAAACACTTAGTCACTCTCTGGCCGGTGTCCAGGTAAGACACATAATAACACTCACAATGGATGTAATTACATTAAGCACAACATAAAGCAATATTAACCGGGAAATCACAATTTTGTACAGTAACTTCCAAATATGCCATATTAATCAATCAAATCATAAAATATGAAATGTTAATCTATAGAATAGTGAGGCAGAGATTGATTCTGGGTGCAGAGATGAATCAATATGTGTGATTGTGACAGGTGAACTCCACACAGGTGGTGTCCGACCTGGAGGAGGAGTTTGACAGGTTATTCACCATCCTGGTTGAGATGAAGGAGAGCATGATCAACACCATCAAACAGGAAGGGGCCAAGAAGACACAGGAAATACAGGTACCTGACCCCTAACCCCTAACCCAACACCATCAAACAGGAAGGGGCCAAGAAGGTTCACGAGCTACAGGTACCTGACCCCTGACCCCTAACCCAACAGCATCAAAATGGAAGGGGCCAAGAAGACACAGGAACTACAGGTACCTGACCCCTGACCCAACACCATCAAACAGGAAGGGGCCAAGAAGGCTCACGAGCTACAGGTACCTGACCCCTAACCCAACACCATCAAACAGGAAGGGGCCAGAAGGCTCACGAGCTACAGGTACCTGACCCCTAACCCCTAACCCAACACCATCAAACAGGAAGGGTCCAGAAGGCTCACGAGCTACAGGTACCTGACCCCTAACCCCTAACCCAACACCATCAAACAGGAAGGGGCCAGAAGGCTCACGAGCTACAGGTACCTGACCCCTAACCCAACACCATCAAACAGGAAGGGGCCAGAAAACTCACAAGCTACAAGTACCTGACCCCTAACCCCTAACCCAACACCATCAAACAGGAAGGGGCCAGAAAGCTCACGAGCTACAGGTACCTGACCCCTAACCCCTAACCCAACACCATCAAACAGGAAGGGGCCAGAAGGCTCACGAGCTACAAGTACCTGACCCCTGACCCTAACCCAACACCATCAAACAGGAAGGGGCCAGAAGGCTCACGAGCTACAGGTACCTGACCCTAAACCCAACCTTAACCCAAACCCCAACACACAGGAATAGGTCTGTAAATCCTAGGAGCTACAGGGATCAACAGACAGCCTACTACTTTATCATGTCCCAGTGACATACTACAGACTGAGAGGACTTGTCTCATGTCCCAGTGACATACTACAGACTGAGAGGACTTGTCTCATGTCCCAGTGACATACTACAGACTGAGAGGATGTGTCTCATGTCCCAGTGACATACTACAGACTGAGAGGATTTGTCTCATGTCCCAGTGACATACTACAGACTAAGAGGATTTGTCTCATGTCCCAGTGACATACTACAGACTGAGAGGATTTGTCTCTTGTGTACAGTAGTGAATGTAATACCTGGGAGGCTCCTGTGGCGTGTGTATCTGGCATCAGCCCTGGTGTATCTGGCGTCAGCCCTGGTGTGTGTGTATCTGGCGTCAGCCCTGGTGTATCTGGCGTCAGCCCTGGTGTGTGTGTATCTGGCGTCAGCCCTGGTGTGTGTGTATCTGGCGTCAGCCCTGGTGTGTGTGTATCTGGCATCAGCCCTGGTGTGTGTGTGTGTATCTGGCGTCAGTCCTGGTGTATCTGGCGTCAGCCCTGGTGTGTGTGTATCTGGCGTCAGCCCTGGTGTGTGTGTATCTGGCATCAGCCCTGGTGTGTGTGTGTGTATCTGGCGTCAGTCCTGGTGTGTGTGTATCTGGCATCAGCCCTGGTGTATTTGGCATCAGCCCTGGTGTATCTGGCATCAGCCCTGGTGTGTGTATCTGGCGTCAGCCCTGGTGTGTGTGTGTATCTGGCGTCAGCCCTGGTGTGTGTGTATCTGGCGTCAGCCCTGGTGTGTGTGTATCTGGCGTCAGCCCTGGTGTGTGTGTATCTGGCGTCAGCTCTGGTGTGTGTGTATCTGGCATCAGCCCTGGTGTGTGTGTGTGTATCTGGCATCAGCCCTGGTGTGTGTGTATCTGGCGTCAGCCCTGGTGTGTGTGTATCTGGCGTCAGCCCTGGTGTGTGTGTATCTGGCGTCAGCCCTGGTGTGTGTGTATCTGGCATCAGCCCTGGTGTGTGTGTGTGTATCTGGCGTCAGCCCTGGTGTGTGTGTATCTGGCGTCAGCCCTGGTGTGTGTGTATCTGGCATCAGCCCTGGTGTGTGTGTGTATCTGGCATCAGCCCTGGTGTGTGTGTGTGTGTATCTGGCGTCAGCCCTGGTGTGTGTGTATCTGGCGTCAGCCCTGGTGTGTGTGTATCTGGCGTCAGCCCTGGTGTGTGTGTATCTGGCATCAGCCCTGGTGTGTGTGTGTATCTGGCATCAGCCCTGGTGTGTGTGTGTGTGTATCTGGCGTCAGCCCTGGTGTGTGTGTATCTGGCGTCAGCCCTGGTGTGTGTGTATCTGGCGTCAGCCCTGGTGTGTGTGTATCTGGCGTCAGCCCTGGTGTGTGTGTATCTGGCATCAGCCCTGGTGTGTGTGTGTGTATCTGGCGTCAGTCCTGGTGTGTGTGTATCTGGCATCAGCCCTGGTGTATTTGGCATCAGCCCTGGTGTATCTGGCATCAGCCCTGGTGTGTGTATCTGGCGTCAGCCCTGGTGTGTGTGTGTATCTGGCGTCAGCCCTGGTGTGTGTGTATCTGGCGTCAGCCCTGGTGTGTGTGTATCTGGCGTCAGCCCTGGTGTGTGTGTATCTGGCGTCAGCTCTGGTGTGTGTGTATCTGGCATCAGCCCTGGTGTGTGTGTGTGTATCTGGCATCAGCCCTGGTGTGTGTGTATCTGGCGTCAGCCCTGGTGTGTGTGTATCTGGCGTCAGCCCTGGTGTGTGTGTATCTGGCGTCAGCCCTGGTGTGTGTGTATCTGGCATCAGCCCTGGTGTGTGTGTGTGTATCTGGCGTCAGCCCTGGTGTGTGTGTATCTGGCGTCAGCCCTGGTGTGTGTGTATCTGGCATCAGCCCTGGTGTGTGTGTGTATCTGGCATCAGCCCTGGTGTGTGTGTGTGTGTATCTGGCGTCAGCCCTGGTGTGTGTGTATCTGGCGTCAGCCCTGGTGTGTGTGTATCTGGCGTCAGCCCTGGTGTGTGTGTATCTGGCATCAGCCCTGGTGTGTGTGTGTATCTGGCATCAGCCCTGGTGTGTGTGTGTGTGTATCTGGCGTCAGCCCTGGTGTGTGTGTATCTGGCGTCAGCCCTGGTGTGTGTGTATCTGGCGTCAGCCCTGGTGTGTGTGTATCTGGCGTCAGCCCTGGTGTGTGTGTATCTGGCATCAGCCCTGGTGTGTGTGTGTGTATCTGGCGTCAGCCCTGGTGTGTGTGTATCTGGCATCAACCCTGGTGTGTGTGTGTGTGTGTGTATCTGGCATCAGCCCTGGTGTGTGTATCTGGCATCAGCCCTGGTGTGTGTATCTGGCATCAGCCCTGGTGTGTGTGTGCATCTGGCATCAGCCCTGGTCTGTGTGTGTATCTGGCATCAGCCCTGGTGTGTGTGTATCTGGCATCAGCCCTGGTGTGTGTGTGTGTGTGTGTGTGTGTGTGTGTGTGTGTGTGTGTGTGTGTGTGTGTGTGTGTGTGTGGTGTCAGCCCTGGTGTGTGTGTATCTGGTGTCAGCCCTGGTGTGTGTGTATCTGGTGTCAGCCCTGGTGTGTGTGTGTGTTTGTGAGTTATGGGTGTTGAGCTTGTTTGGGTTTATTTATTCTTGCTCACAGATACAACTGAATAAATTCAGAATTGACTAAGAATGGCAAAACACACATTTAAAGTCCATAACACATTTAACATGACAGAATAGAAGAGAGAACACTTTAAACATTACAGGGCATTTTTCATTCTGATTGGTAAAAACAGTCTGATTGTTAATTATTTATTTTTACCCCAAAATTATCTTCCATCATGTTGTTGTAGTGTCTCCATACACCCCTCTACCCCCTCTCACCCCTCTACCCCCTCTCACCCCTCTACCCCCTCTCACCCCTCTACCCCCTCTACCCCCTCTCAACCCTCTACCCCCTCTCACCCCTCTACCCCCTCTCACCCCTCTACCCCCTCTCACCCCTCTACCCCATCTACCCTTGTCGTGTCTGTACTATCATTAACTGAAGACTGATAGTTTTTTATCTGATTAACTACGTAACTAATTAACTATGAAATTGGGGCACCAAGGAAAAATATTCAGATTACAAAGTTATCATTTCCTAAAATAACTTTTCAGATATTTTTTCTGATCAATTAGTCTTCGAATTAATGAATTATTTACTCTACCTCACGTTAGTCTCATTCCAAACGTCGTAAATTGTTGGTTATTTGCACGAACCCAGTCTTCACTATGAGTCATCCATACATCAATTGTCTTAAATCATTTATTTATTACTAACTAAGTAATTCACAGAAATGCATAAATAAACAAACAAAGTTAAATGTAATGATAGGAGAATGTGCCCTAGTGGGCTGAACCAGCATGGCGGCTTGTTAGACAAAAGGGGGTCGACTAAGAAGTCACTACAGAGTGATAATTATAACAATTAAAATGCTAACTCTTTACACATGAACACTCACTCATTCAGGGACAATTGCAATCAATATATATATATATATATATATATTTACACTCAGTGTGTCGTCTTGATCGCTGGTGAAAAGTATTTTGTAGAATTCTCCCTCTCAATTCAATTAAATTCAATTCAAGGGCTTTATTGGCATGGGAAACATGTGTTAACATTGCCAAAGCAAGTGAGGTAGATAATATATAAAGTGAATATATAAAGTGAAATAAACAATAAAAATGAACTGTAAACATTACACATACAGAAGTTTCAAAACAATAAAGACATTACAAATGTCATATGTATATATATATACAGTGTTTTAACAATGTACAAATGGTTAAAGGACACAAGATAAAATAAATAAGCATAAATATGGGTTGTATCTCTCTCTCTGTCTTGGTTAGAGGGGATAGTTCAAAGTGACATTCGTTATAGAATGGGTGTTTCGGCGGTTGTCGTTCTTCGCGTTCAATGATACCGAATTCCTAGTTGCAAACTAGTAATTAGTATCAAAGACTTGTTCTCATTCTGTCGGTATCGATAGTCTAAGAATTTAACCACGTGGTATGGTTAAAAGATTCAGCAATGGTCTGCAACCTTTGTACTCCCGTGATTGAGAGAAACATCTGACGATAATTTCTCAGTTGGGTTTTATTCGGAATGGCAGAAAAGGTCTGTCCCAGGATGTCTGACCCTAACTGGGCTCAGGGGCGGTCCAGGATGTCTGACCCTAACTGGGCTCAGGGGCGGTCCAGGATGTCTGATCCTAACTGGGCTCAGGGGCGGCCCAGGATGTCTGACCCTAACTGGGCTCAGGGGCGGTCCAGGATGTCTGACCCTAACTGGGCTCAGGGGCGGTCCAGGATGTCTGACCCTAACTGGGCTCAGGGGCGGTCCAGGATGTCTGACCCTAACTGGGCTCAGGGGCGGTCCAGGATGTCTGACCCTAACTGGGCTCAGGGGCGGTCCAGGATGTCTGACCCTAACTGGGCTCAGGGGCGGTCCAGGATGTCTGACCCTAACTGGGCTCAGGGGCGGTCCAGGATGTCTGACCCTAACTGGGCTCAGGGGCGGTCCAGGATGTCTGACCCTAACTGGGCTCAGGGGCGGTCCAGGATGTCTGACCCTAACTGGGCTCAGGGGCGGTCCAGGATGTCTGACCCTAACTGGGCTCAGGGGCGGTCCAAGATGTCTGACCCTAACTGGGCTCAGGGGCGGTCCAGGATGTCTGACCCTAACTGGGCTCAGGGGCGGTCCAGGATGTCTGACCCTAACTGGGCTCAGGGGCGGTCCAGGATGTCTGACCCTAACTGGGCTCAGGGGCGGTCCAGGATGTCTGACCCTAACTGGGCTCAGGGGCGGTCCAGGATGTCTGACCCTAACTGGGCTCAGGGGCGGTCCAGGATGTCTGACCCTAACTGGGCTCAGGGGCGGTCCAGGATGTCTGACCCTAACTGGGCTCAGGGGCGGTCCAGGATGTCTGACCCTAACTGGGCTCAGGGCTGTCCCAGGATGCCTGACCCTAACTGGGCTCAGGGGCGGTCCAGGATGTCTGACCCTAACTGGGCTCAGGGGCGGTCCAAGATGTCTGACCCTAACTGGGCTCAGGGGCGGTCCAGGATGTCTGACCCTAACTGGGCTCAGGGGCGGTCCAGGATGTCTGACCCTAACTGGGCTCAGGGGCGGTCCAGGATGTCTGACCCTAACTGGGCTCAGGGGCGGTCCAAGATGTCTGACCCTAACTGGGCTCAGGGGCGGTCCAGGATGTCTGACCCTAACTGGGCTCAGGGGCGGTCCAGGATGTCTTACCCTAACTGGGCTCAGGGGCGGTCCAGGATGTCTTACCCTAACTGGGCTCAGGGCTGTCCCAGGATGCCTGACCCTAACTGGGCTCAGGGGCGGTCCAGGATGTCTTACCCTAACTGGGCTCAGGGCTGTCCCAGGATGCCTGACCCTAACTGGGCTCAGGGGCGGTCCTCTGATTTAGTTCAAATCAAAAGGGAATTGTGTTTTCCTTCATTAAACAGTCCAACATCATATTACACCATTATTCAAACAGTATCATACTCACTCATTCATCTTATACAACAATTAGATGTAAACCTCATATCTGAGGTTATTATATAAACAGCGTTATGGTAATGTGGCCACACCGTCTCCCATGAGCTTCCCAAGTTGTTCCAAACGGACCAGTTCGTAGCTGGATTCTTCACTGATCTTTTATACTTTCTCCGGAACGTGAAATATGTTCGTACCTCAAGTTCTGTGAGGTGGAAGGATTTCCTTTGTCTCCATGAAAAACTACTCTCTATAACTGTGTGTCCATGAGGCAAGGTTTTCCTTAGGAATTTACGACCTCACTCTGCCCACAGCAGTCTGGTTGAATCTATATAAATCTATATAAATACACACATATACAGTGAGGTGGAAGGATTTCCTTTGTCTCCATGAAAAACTACTCTCTATAACTGTGTGTCCTGAGGTCTTCTCAGGAATTTACGACCTCTGACCACAGCAGCCTAGTTGAAGGAGGCAAGGGGGGGGGGGGGGGGGGGTTGCTATACTCAGAGGCCAACGTCATGACACCCTCTACCCCCTCTCACCCCTCTACTCCTCTCACTCCTCTACCCCTCTCTCTGACAGCCTGGGGTGTGTGTGATGTTGTAGTGTCTCCATACACCCCTCTCACCCCTCTCTCAGACAGCCTGGAGTGTGTGTGATGTTGTAGTGTCTCCATACACCCCTCTCAGACAGCCTGGGGTGTGTGTGATGTTGTAGTGTCTCCATACACCCCTCTCTCAGACAGCCTGGGGTGTGTGTGATGTTGTAGTGTCTCCATACACCCCTCTCAGACAGCCTGGGGTGTGTGTGATGTTGTAGTGTCTCCATACACCCCTCTCTCAGACAGCCTGGGGTGTGTGTGATGTTGTAGTGTCTCCATACACCCCTCTCTCAGACAGCCTGGGGTGTGTGTGATGTTGTAGTGTCTCCATACACCCCTCTCTCAGACAGCCTGGGGTGTGTGTGATGTTGTAGTGTCTCCATACACCCCTCTCTCAGACACCATGGGGTGTGTGTGATGTTGTAGTGTCTCCATACACCCCTCTCTCAGACAGCCTGGGGTGTGTGTGATGTTGTAGTGTCTCCATACACCCCTCTCTCAGACAGCCTGGGGTGTGTGTGATGTTGTAGTGTCTCCATACACCCCTCTCTCAGACAGCCTGGGGTGTGTGTGATGTTGTAGTGTCTCCATACACCACTCTCTCAGACAGCCTGGGGTGTGTGTGATGTCATCGTGCTGCTATGGCACTTCTCTGGCCAACTCTCTAAGTCGATTGGGCAGGAACAAAAAGTGTCGGAAATTACCCCCAGATAAGAGATTCCCCATTGTCCCTCTTTGGAGGGTGAGCGCTGCCTGGTATTCTGTTTCCCGTTACATCCAACTCACTTCACACCCAGTATCAACTCGCATACTCATGTCTCATCATGTGACTCAGGAAAACATGTATTTTCATCAGTTAAAAGAATAACATACACCTGTTTTTGTTTCATTTATTCTAAGTTGTTAAATGCGTGCCAGTGGCACCGACCTTTTTGAAAGACTAAACCATAGCATGACCACCATGTTGTTAATGATTTGTTTTCATTCAACACTCCAAGAGCTAGACTTTGCTTTGCCAGCATTCACCATTATTATGAGTTTGTCTGTCAGCTGACGAAGCAAAATGTTATTGTGTCACTGTGAGCTTATCTAGCCTTTACCAACCAAGAAGGTGTTCTGTTACCCCTCCTCCCCCTCTCTGGTCCCCTCTCCTTGGGGTAATCTTTACGTTTCCCCCTCTCTGGTCCTCTCTCCTTGAGGTAATCGTTCCGTTTCCCCCTCTCTGGTCCCCTCTCCTTGGGGTAATCGTTCTGTTTCCCCCTCTCTGGTCCTCTCTCCTTGGGGTAATCGTTCTGTTTCCCCCTCTCTGGTCCTCTCTCCTTGGGGTAATCGTTCCGTTTCCCCCTCTCTGGTCCTCTCTCCTTGGGGTAATCGTTCCGTTTCCCCCTCTCTGGTCCCCTCTCCTTGGGGTAATCGTTCCGTTTCCCCCTCTCTGGTCCCCTCTCCTTGGGGTAATCGTTCCGTTTCCCCCTCTCTGGTCCCCTCTCCTTGGGGTAATTGTTCCGTTTCCCCCTCTCTGGTCCCATCTCCTTGGGGTAATCTTTACATTTCCCCCTCTCTGGTCCCATCTCCTTGGGGTAATCGTTCCGTTTCCCCCTCTCTGGTCCCATCTCCTTGGGGTCCCAAGAACCTGAGAGGAGACTTAGCAGTAGCAGCTGATCGTCTTTCTGTTAGCTGACCATGAGAAGACCTGTGTACCCCATTCCCTATATAGTGTAGTGTACCCTATTCCCTATATACTGTCCTATATACTATAGTGTACCCTATTCCCTATATACTGTAGTGTACCCCATTCCCTATATAGTGTAGTGTACCCTATTCCCTATATACTGTCCTATATACTATAGTGTACCCTATTCCCTATCTACTGTAGTGTACCCTCTTCCCTATATGCTGTCTTATATACTGTAGTGTACCCTATTCCCTATATACTGTAGTGTACCCTATATACTATAGTGCACCCCATTCCCTATATACTATAGTGCACCCCATTCTCTATATACTATAGTGCACCCTATTCCCTATATACTATAGTGCACCCCATTCCCTATATACTGTAGTGTACCCTATTCCCTATATACTGTAGTGTACCCTATTCCCTATATTCTATAGTGCACCCCATTCCCTATATACTGTAGTGTACCCTATTCCCTATATACTGTAGTGTACCCTATTCCCTATATACTATAGTGCACCCCATTCCCTATATACTGTAGTGTACCCTATTCCCTATATACTGTAGTGTACCCTATTCCCTATATTCTATAGTGCACCCCATTCGCTATATACTGTAGTGTACCCTATTCCCTATATACTGTAGTGCACCCCATTCCCTATATACTATTGTGCACCCCATTCCCTATATACTGTAGTGCACCCTATTCCCTATATACTGTAGTGTACCCCATTCCCTATATACTGTAGTGTACCCTATTCCCTATATTCTATAGTGCACGCCATTCGCTATATACTGTAGTGTACCCTATTCCCTATATACTGTAGTGCACCCCATTCCCTATATACTATTGTGCACCCCATTCCCTATATACTATAGTGTACCCTATTCCCTATATACTGTAGTGTACCCCATTCCCTATATACTGTAGTGCAGTACTGTTGACCAGGGCCCATCCATAGGGATCTGGTTAAAAGTAGTGCACCATATAGGGAACAGAGACACATCCTCAGTCTGACTCAGCAGAGACTTCAGGCTGACTGCCAAACACACAGCACTTCCAGAGGGAAGGATATTGTCTTTTTAGCTTTGACCTTTTTGAAAAGGACATTGAACAGCACTGCAGTCAGCAGCTAGATAGAGAACCAAGATGTACTATATCTTAAAGGCCCAGTGTTGTCAAAATGGCCGTCTTTTTCCCCTTGCGTTTTTTTAATATCATATTGTACAACAGCTGATGAAACTAACACTGTAAAAAGTGTAAAACAATGTGAGCATTGTATTTTTAACCAGCAACAATCAAGAAATAACAATCTACACAGGACCGTCTAATCAGCAGGTTTATATGGGTGGGAGTTTCAGGACTGTCTAATCAGCAGGTTTATATGGGTGGGAGTTTCAGCTTCCCTTGGGGACATCACCATGTGGTCAATTGGTTAATACACCAATAGCAAACCTCTCTGCCAATAACAGCTAGGTGAGGGCCCTGGGAGAGTGGTGCCAGGAAAATAACCCCTCCCTCAACGTCAACAAAACAAAAGGAGCTGATCGTGGACTTCAGGAAACAGCAGAGGGAGCACCCCCCTATTCACATCGACGAGACCGCAGTGGAAAAGTTGGAAAGTTCCTCGGCGTACACATCACTTGGTTCACCAACACAGACAGTGTGGTGAAAAAGGTGCAGCAGCGCCTCTTCAACCTCAGGAGGCTGAAGAAATTTTACTTGGCCCCTAAAACCCTCACAAATGTTTACAGATGCACAATTGAGAGCATCTTGTCGAGCGATATCATGGTACAGCAACTGCACCGCCTGGTACGGCCACTGCACCGCCCGCGACCGCAAGACTCTCCAGAGGGTGGTGCGGTCTGCACAACGCATCACCGGGGGCAAACTACCTGCCCTCCAGGACACCTACAACACCCGATGTCACAGGAAGGCCATAAAGATCATCAAGGACATCAACCACCCGAGCCACTGCCTGTTCACCCCGCTATCATCCAGAAGGCGAGGTCAGTACAGGTGCATCGAAGCTGGGACCGAAAGGCTGAAAAACAGCTTCTATCTCAAGGCCATCAGACTGTTAAACAGCCATCACTAGCCGGCCTCCACCCGGTTACTCAACCCTGCACCTGATAGGCTGCTGCCCTATATACATAGACATGGAATCACTGGTCACTTTAATAATGTTTACATACTGCTTTACTCATCTCAAATGTATATCCTGTATTCTATTCTACTGTATTTTAGTCAATGTCACTCCGACATGGCTCAATCTAATATTTATATATTTCTTAATTCCATTCTTTTACTTTTAGATGAGTGTGTATTGTTTGTGGGATACTACTTTACTGTTGGACTTAGGAACACAAGCATTTCGCTACATCTGCTAAATGTATGCATGTGACCAATCAAATTAGATGTTCAGTTTTCCACTCACCCCTCGGCAATTCCCAGACAGTCCTGGCAAAATCCTTACATGAGAAATACTTTTTTGCTGAAAAAATTAGTTTGGAAATGAATTGTATTAATTAATTTGGAAATCTATTACATACAGTAAGGTACTTAATTGTTACCCAGAAAGGATTTGATATTGATATAAAAACAGCTGCATTGGGCCTTCGAACAGAAACAACCCTGCGAACTGAATGTGCTGTAACAGCTCATTATTTCCCTCTTTGTTTCCCCTGTGTTGCATAGAATCAACTGACCCAGAGCAGCGACGCCTTGGAGAGTGCCGAGGAGCTCCTGGAGTTCGCCAACAATGCTCTGGATATTAAAGACGAGGACGAGTTCACTAAGGTAGAGGCTGCTGGTCTGTGACATCATACAGGATACAGGATGTGGTGTGAAACGACAGCATCTCATTGGCTGTCTAGGCCTTTAGACAAGATTATTTGAATGTGATCAGCTGACAAGGGAAACCAGGAAGTAGGTAAAGGTCAACGTTGAATGCTGCTGGGGAAAATGAGTCAAGAAAATGTTGGCCTCATCCAGCTAAATTTGGTAGATTGTAGTCCTCGTTCTAAAGTGAAAGTTTATTTGATTGTTTTGGATTTGTTTCTAAATACTATAAATGAATGACGTTTTTGTTTTAACAAGCTTAAAATATACTTCTAAAGGTGACCCATGTAGAATGGTTGTCTTAATTAAACTAACAAACATGATTCCCCCCCCCCTTCTCAATTTCCTATGTAATATTTTCAGAATCTTAAAGTGGAACTGACAGTGTTTTAACAACATGAAGTCTTATTAAAATCTGTTCATCTGTTCCCCCATGAAGAATATTTTACCTTTATTTAACTAGGCAAGTCAGTTAAGAACAAATTCTTATTTTCAATGACGGCCTAGGAACAGGGGCAGAACGACAGATTTTTACCTTGTCAGCTCGGGGGTTTGAACTTGCAACCTTCCGGTTACTAGTCCACCGCTCTAACCACTAGGCTACCTGCCTCCTCTACACTCTAACCACTAGGCTACCTACCTCCTCTACACTCTAACCACTAGGCTACCTGCCTCCTCTACACTCTAA
Source organism: Oncorhynchus clarkii lewisi (assembly GCF_045791955.1). NCBI lineage: Eukaryota > Metazoa > Chordata > Actinopteri > Salmoniformes > Salmonidae > Oncorhynchus > Oncorhynchus clarkii. The sequence goes on along the minus strand of NC_092151.1, from coordinate 2,982,779 downwards.
CCACTAGGCTACCTGCCACCTCTACACTCTAACCACTAGGCTACCTGCCACCTCTACACTCTAACCACTAGGCTACCTGCCTCCTCTACACTCTAACCACTAGGCTACCTGCCTCCTCTACACTCTAACCACTAGGCTACCTGCCTCCTCTACACTCTAACCACTAGGCTACCTGCCACCTCTACACTCTAACCACTAGGCTACCTGCCTCCTCTACACTCTAACCACTAGGCTACCTACCTCCTCAACACTCTAACCACTAGGCTACCTGCCTCCTCTACACTCTAACCACTAGGCTACCTGCCACCTCTACACTCTAACCACTAGGCTACCTGCCTCCTCTACACTCTAACCACTAGGCTACTTGCCTCCTCTACGCTCTAACCACTAGGCTACCTGCCTCCTCTACACTCTAACCACTAGGCTACCTGCCACCTCTACACTCTAACCACTAGGCTACCTGCCTCCTCTACACTCTAACCACTAGGCTACCTGCCTCCTCCACACTCTAACCACTAGACTACCTGCCTCCTCTACACTCTAACCACTAGGCTACCTGCCACCTCTACACTCTAACCTCTAGGCTACCTGCCACCTCTACACTCTAACCTCTAGGCTACCTGCCTCCTCTACACTCTAACCACTAGGCTACCTACCTGCCTCTACACTCTAACCACTAGGCTACTTGCCTCCTCTACGCTCTAACCACTAGGCTACCTGCCTCCTCTACACTCTAACCACTAGGCTACCTGCCACCTCTACACTCTAACCTCTAGGCTACCTGCCACCTCTACACTCTAACCTCTAGGCTACCTGCCTCCTCTACACTCTAACCACTAGGCTACCTGCCCCCTCTACACTCTAACCACTAGGCTACCTGCCGCCTCTACACTCTAACCACTAGGCTACCTGCCACCTCTACACTCTAACCACTAGGCTACCTGCCACCTCTACACTCTAACCACTAGGCTACCTGCCACCTCTACACTCTAACCACTAGGCTACCTGCCGCCTCTACACTCTAACCACTAGGCTACCTGCCTCCTCTACGCTCTAACCACTAGGCTACCTGCCTCCTCTACACTCTAACCACTAGGCTACCTGCCTCCTCTACACTCTAATGACTAGGCTACCTGCCACCTCTACACTCTAACCACTAGGCTACCTGCCTCCTCTACACTCTAACCACTAGGCTACCTGCCGCCCCCACACTCTAACCACTAGACTACCTGCCTCCTCTACACTAACCACTAGGCTACCTGCCACCTCTACACTCTAACCACTAGGCTACCTACCTCCTCTACACTCTAACCACTAGACTACCTGCCTCCTCTACACTCTAACCACTAGGCTACCTGCCACCTCTACACTCTAACCACTAGGCTACCTGCCGCCCCCACACTCTAACCACTAGGCTACCTGCCGCCCCCACACTCTAACCACTAGACTACCTGCCTCCTCTACACTCGAACCACTAGGTTACCTGCCACCTCTACACTCTAACCACTAGGCTACCTACCTCCTCTACACTCTAACCACAAGGCAACCCTGCCGCCTCTACACTCTAACCACTAGGCTACCTGCCTCCTCTACACTCTAACCACTAGGCTACCTGCCGCCCCCACACTCTAACCACTAGACTACCTGCCTCCTCTACACTCTAACCACTAGGCTACCTGCCTCCTCTACACTCTAACCACTAGGCTACCTACCTCCTCTACACTCTAACCACTAGACTACCTGCCCCCTCTACACTCTAACCACTAGGCTACCTGCCTCCTCTACACTCTAACCACTAGACTACCTGCCCCCTCTACACTCTGACCACTAGGCTACCTGCCTCCTCTACACTCTAACCACTAGGCTACCTACCTCCTCTACACTCTAACCACTAGGCTACCTGCCTCCTCTACACTCTAACCACTAGGCTACCTGCCACCTCTACACTCTAACCACTAGGCTACCTGCCACCTCTACACTCTAACCACTAGGCTACCTGCCTCCTCTACACTCTAACCACTAGGCTACCTGCCTCCTCTACACTCTAACCACTAGGCTACCTGCCTCCTCTACACTCTAACCACTAGGCTACCTGCCACCTCTACACTCTAACCACTAGGCTACCTGCCTCCTCTACACTCTAACCACTAGGCTACCTACCTCCTCAACACTCTAACCACTAGGCTACCTGCCTCCTCTACACTCTAACCACTAGGCTACCTGCCACCTCTACACTCTAACCACTAGGCTACCTGCCTCCTCTACACTCTAACCACTAGGCTACCTGCCACCTCTACACTCTAACCACTAGGCTACCTGCCTCCTCTACACTCTAACCACTAGGCTACCTGCCTCCTCCACACTCTAACCACTAGACTACCTGCCTCCTCTACACTCTAACCACTAGGCTACCTGCCACCTCTACACTCTAACCTCTAGGCTACCTGCCACCTCTACACTCTAACCTCTAGGCTACCTGCCTCCTCTACACTCTAACCACTAGGCTACCTGCCTCCTCTACACTCTAACCACTAGGCTACCTACCACCTCTACACTCTAACCACTAGGCTACCTGCCTCCTCTACACTCTAACCACTAGGCTACCCTGCCACCCCCACACTCTAACCACTAGGCTACCTGCCCCCTCTACACTCTAACCACTAGGCTACCTGCCTCCTCTACACTCTAACCACTAGGCTACCTGCCCCCTCTACACTCTAACCACTAGGCTACCTGCCTCCTCTACACTCTAACCACTAGGCTACCCTGCCACCCCCACACTCTAACCACTAGGCTACCTGCCCCCTCTACACTCTAACCACTAGGCTACCTGCCTCCTCTACACTCTAACCACTAGGCTACCTGCCCCCTCTACACTCTAACCACTAGGCTACCTGCCCCCTCTACACTCTAACCACTAGGCTACCCTGCCACCCCATTTGTTTTGGACTAGAAGAAGTGTATTGGTGAATTATATTAATCAAGCGTAGAACTGCATCCATCTATTCTGCCAACAGTATCTCACTGTACGTCATGGGATGTAGAGTTAAATAAAACCTTTTTTCAAAGAGTCTTTATAAAGTTGGTTTTGTAGCATAAACTAGGTATTATGATTGTCTTGTTTATTTCATTTCTGCAAAGTAGTTAAAACGCGGTCAGTTCAACTAATGTTTAAATCCAAAGTCATGCTGCTTTTTCTGTGTGATGTTGATCACCATGCTCTACTCAGCTTCCCATTGGGTATGAGTGTGAGGGCACAGCTTCCCATTGGGTATGAGTGTGAGGGCACAGCTTCCCATTGGGTATGAGTGTGAGGGCACAGCTTCCCATTGGGTATGAGTGTGAGGGCACAGCTTCCCATTGGGTATGAGTGTGAGGGCACAGCTTCCCATTGGGTATGAGTGTGAGGGCACAGCTTCCCATTGGGTATGAGTGTGAGGGCACAGCTTCCCATTGGGTATGAGTGTGAGGGCACAGCTTCCCATTGGGTATGAGTGTGAGGGCACAGCTTCCCATTGGGTATGAGTGTGAGGGCACAGCTTCCCATTGGGTATGAGTGTGAGGGCACAGCTTCCCATTGGGTATGAGTGTGAGGGCACAGCTTCCCATTGGGTATGAGTGTGAGGGCACAGCTTCCCATTGGGTATGAGTGTGAGGGCACAGCTTCCCATTGGGTATGAGTGTGAGGGCCCTGCCTGCCTGCGTGTCTGTGTCCACTACAGCCACTGTGCAGAACACTGCTGCATGCCCACCAACCTGCATGTCTGTACTAACCAACTCTTCTTCTTTCTCCTATACGCTCCTCTCCTCTTCTTCTTCCAAGGCTGCCAAGCAGATCAAAGATAGGTGGGTATACTCGTCCCTTGTCTAGTCTGTGGACATGTCTGTTATCGGCTGCAGTGAGAAGCCTTGCTTCGTGCATAGTTGAGATAGATAGTTTAGCAGATGTTGTTGTTTTCAACAGTAGTCCGACGTCAGTGACATGTACTTGACCTAAACTACCGTTCAGAAGTTTGGGGTCACTGAGAAATGTCCTTGTTTTTATACATTTTTTAAAATAATAGCACATTTTTTGTCCATTAAATAACATCAAATTGATCAGAAATACAGTGTAGACATTGTATATGTTGTAAATGACTATTGTAGCTGGAAACGGCTGATTAAAAAAAAGAAAAACATTTAATGGAATATCTACATAGGTGTACAGAGGCCCGTTATCAGCAACCATCACTCCTGTGTTCCAATGGCACGTTGTGATAGCTCATCCAAGTTTATCACTTTAAAAGAATAATTGATCGTTAGAAAACCCTTTTGCAATTATGTTAGCACAGCTGAAAACTGTTGTTCTGATTAATGAAGAAATAAGACTGGCCTTCTTTAGACTAGTTGAGTATCTGGAGAATCAGCATTTGTGGGTTCGATTACAGGCTCAAAATGGCCAGAGACAAAGACCTTTCTTCTGAAATTCGTCAGTCTATTCTTGTTCTGAGAAATGAAGGCTATTCCCTTGCGAGAAATTGCCAAGAAACTGAAGATCTCGTACAACGCTGTGTACTACTCCCTTCACAGAACAGCGCAAGCTGGCTCTAACCAGAATAGAAAGAGGAGTGGGAGGCCCCGGTGCACAACTGAACAAGAGGACAAGTACATTAGTGTCTAGTTTGAGAAACAGACGCCTCACAAGTCCTCAACTGGCAGCTTCATTAAATAGTACCCACAAAACACCAATCTCAACGTCAACAGTGAAGAGGCGACTGGAACACAGTAGTGATGGTTGCTGATAATGGGCCTCTGTACGACTATGTAGATATTCCATAAAAAATCTGTCGTTTCCAGCTACAATAGTCATTTACAACATTAACAATGTCTACACTGTATTTCTAATCAATTTGATGTTATTTTAATGGGCAAAAAAAAATCAAAAATCAAAAACAAGGACAAAAAAATGTCCGTTTAAAAAATAAAATAATAAACATTTCTAGGTGACCCCAAACCTTTGAATGGTAGTGTTGTGTGGTTACGTGTTTACATGGTTACATGTCATGTGTGGTTACGTGTTTACATGGTTACATGTCATGTGTGGTTTGGTTACGTGTTTACATGGTTACATGTCATGTGTGGTTACGTGTTTACATGGTTACGTGTCATGTGTGGTTACGTGTTTACATGGTTACGTGTCATGTGTGGTTACGTGTTTACATGGTTACGTGTCATGTGTGGTTACGTGTTTACATGGTTACGTGTCATGTGTGGTTACGTGTTTACATGGTTACGTGTTATGTGTGGTTACATACGTATGTGTGTTTGCTGTGACTGATCCCAGGTAAGTGATGTGGTGTGTGTGTCTATGTTAGCTGGAGGGTGGTCTGAAAGACCCCACACACCACAACGATGAATAGGTAGTACCCGTGCCGCTGACCAGAATATATTTTGTAGAATATATTTTGTAGAATATATTTTGTAGAATATATTTTGTAGAATATATTTTGTAGAATCATCAAAAACAGCCATTGCTCATCGGCAGCCAGAAGGTGTTGTCAATAACACACTGTAGTCACAGCAATGGCTTCCTTCTGTCCTCTGTGGTGGTGTTAGTCTCACTGTGCCTTGTTCCTCCCCACAGGGTAACCATGGCCTCAGCCTTCAGACTGACCATGAAGCCCAAGGTCACAGACAACATGAACCATCTGATGGTGGACTTTACCCAGGAGAGACAACTTCTCCAGAACCTCAAGTTCCTGCCTGGTACGTGATGGGGCTATCCCAAATGACTCCCTGTTCCCTACACGGTGCACTACGTCTGATCCCTTGTCAATAGGGCCCTTGGTCACACCGAAACACTCACTTTTTCTTCCTCCCTATGTAGTAGTGCACTGCATAGGGAATAGGGCTCTGGTCTAAAGTAGTGCACTATATAGGGAATAGGGCTCTGGTCTAAAGTAGTGCACTATATAGGGAATAGGGCTCTGGTGTAAAGTAGTGTACTATATAGGGAATAGGGCTCTGGTCTAAAGTAGTGCACTATATAGGGAATAGGGCTCTGGTCTAAAGTAGTGCACTATATAGGGAATAGGGCTCTGGTCTAAAGTAGTGCACTATATAGGGATTAGGGCTCTGGTGTAAAGTAGTGTACTATATAGTGTACTACTTTAGACCAGAGCCCTATTCCCTATTTTTTTATTTTATTTTTACCTTTATTTAACTAGGCAAGTCAGTTAAGAACAAATTCTTATTTTCAATGACAGCCTAGGAACAGTGGGTTAACTGCCTTGTTCAGGGGCAGAACGACAGATTTGTACCTTGTCAGCTCGGGGTTTGAACTTGCAACCTTTTGGTCTCTGGTCTAAAGTAGTGCACTGTCTTTGGGGTTGTCCTCATGTGCCTGAGACATAGTGCACCAGGTTGTCCTCGGGTGCCTGAGACATAGTGGACCAGGTTGTCCTCGGGTGCCTGAGACATAGTGGACCAGGTTGTCCTCGGGTGCCTGAGACATAGTGGACCAGGTTGTCCTCGGGTGCCTGAGACATAGTGGACCAGGTTGTCCTCGGGTGCCTGAGACATAGTGGACCAGGTTGTCCTCGGGTGCCTGAGACATAGTGGACCAGGTTGTCCTCGGGTGCCTGAGACATAGTGGACCAGGTTGTCCTCGGGTGCCTGAGACATAGTGGACCAGGTTGTCCTCGGGTGCCTGAGACATAGTGGACCAGGTTGTCCTCGGGTGCCTGAGACATAGTGGACCAGGTTGTCCTCGGGTGCCTGAGACATAGTGGACCAGGTTGTCCTCGGGTGCCTGAGACATAGTGGACCAGGTTGTCCTCGGGTGCCTGAGACATAGTGGACCAGGTTGTCCTCGGGTGCCTGAGACATAGTGGACCAGGTTGTCCTCGGGTGCCTGAGACACAGTGGACCAGGTTGTCCTCGGGTGCCTGAGACATAGTGGACCAGGTTGTCCTCGGGTGCCTGAGACACAGTGGACCAGGTTGTCCTCGGGTGCCTGAGACATAGTGGACCAGGTTGTCCTCGGGTGCCTGAGACATAGTGGACCAGGTTGTCCTCGGGTGCCTGAGACATAGTGGACCAGGTTGTCCTCGGGTGCCTGAGACATAGTGGACCAGGTTGTCCTCGGGTGCCTGAGACACAGTGGACCAGGTTGTCCTCGGGTGCCTGAGACATAGTGGACCAGGTTGTCCTCGGGTGCCTGAGACATAGTGGACCAGGTTGTCCTCGGGTGCCTGAGACATAGTGGACCAGGTTGTCCTCGGGTGCCTGAGACACAGTGGACCAGGTTGTCCTCGGGTGCCTGAGTGTGGACCAGGTTGTCCTCGGGTGCCTGAGACACAGTGGACCAGGTTGTCCTCGGGTGCCTGAGACATAGTGGACCAGGTTGTCCTCGGGTGCCTGAGACATAGTGGACCAGGTTGTCCTCGGGTGCCTGAGACATAGTGGACCAGGTTGTCCTCGGGTGCCTGAGACATAGTGGACAGGTTGTCCTCGGGTGCCTGAGTGTGACCAGGTTGTCCTCGGGTGCCTGAGACATAGTGGACCAGGTTGTCCTCGGGTGCCTGAGACATAGTGGACCAGGTTGTCCTCGGGTGCCTGAGACATAGTGGACCAGGTTGTCCTCGGGTGCCTGAGACATAGTGGACCAGGTTGTCCTCGGGTGCCTGAGACATAGTGGACCAGGTTGTCCTCGGGTGCCTGAGACATAGTGGACCAGGTTGTCCTCGGGTGCCTGAGACATAGTGGACCAGGTTGTCCTCGGGTGCCTGAGACATAGTGGACCAGGTTGTCCTCGGGTGCCTGAGACATAGTGGACCAGGTTGTCCTCGGGTGCCTGAGACATAGTGGACCAGGTTGTCCTCGGGTGCCTGAGACATAGTGGACCAGGTTGTCCTCGGGTGCCTGAGACATAGTGGACCAGGTTGTCCTCGGGTGCCTGAGACATAGTGGACCAGGTTGTCCTCGGGTGCCTGAGACATAGTGGACCAGGTTGTCCTCGGGTGCCTGAGACATAGTGGACCAGGTTGTCCTCGGGTGCCTGAGACATAGTGGACCAGGTTGTCCTCGGGTGCCTGAGACATAGTGGACCAGGTTGTCCTCGGGTGCCTGAGACATAGTGGACCAGGTTGTCCTCGGGTGCCTGAGACATAGTGGACCAGGTTGTCCTCGGGTGCCTGAGACATAGTGGACCAGGTTGTCCTCGGGTGCCTGAGACATAGTGGACCAGGTTGTCCTCGGGTGCCTGAGACATAGTGGACCAGGTTGTCCTCGGGTGCCTGAGACATAGTGGACCAGGTTGTCCTCGGGTGCCTGAGACATAGTGGACCAGGTTGTCCTCGGGTGCCTGAGACACAGTGGACCAGGTTGTCCTCGGGTGCCTGAGACATAGTGGACCAGGTTGTCCTCGGGTGCCTGAGACACAGTGGACCAGGTTGTCCTCGGGTGCCTGAGACATAGTGGACCAGGTTGTCCTCGGGTGCCTGAGACATAGTGGACCAGGTTGTCCTCGGGTGCCTGAGACATAGTGGACCAGGTTGTCCTCGGGTGCCTGAGACATAGTGGACCAGGTTGTCCTCGGGTGCCTGAGACACAGTGGACCAGGTTGTCCTCGGGTTCCTGAGACATAGTGGACCAGGTTGTCCTCGGGTGCCTGAGACATAGTGGACCAGGTTGTCCTCGGGTGCCTGAGACATAGTGGACCAGGTTGTCCTCGGGTGCCTGAGACATAGTGGACCAGGTTGTCCTCGGGTGCCTGAGACACAGTGGACCAGGTTGTCCTCGGGTGCCTGAGACATAGTGGACCAGGTTGTCCTCGGGTGCCTGAGACACAGTGGACCAGGTTGTCCTCGGGTGCCTGAGACATAGTGGACCAGGTTGTCCTCGGGTGCCTGAGACATAGTGGACCAGGTTGTCCTCGGGTGCCTGAGACATAGTGGACCAGGTTGTCCTCGGGTGCCTGAGACATAGTGGACCAGGTTGTCCTCGGGTGCCTGAGACACAGTGGACCAGGTTGTCCTCGGGTTCCTGAGACATAGTGGACCAGGTTGTCCTCGGGTGCCTGAGACATAGTGGACCAGGTTGTCCTCGGGTGCCTGAGACATAGTGGACCAGGTTGTCCTCGGGTGCCTGAGACATAGTGGACCAGGTTGTCCTCGGGTGCCTGAGACATAGTGGACCAGGTTGTCCTCGGGTGCCTGAGACATAGTGGACCAGGTTGTCCTCGGGTGCCTGAAACATAGTGGACCAGGTTGTCATCGGGTGCCTGAGACATAGTGGACCAGGTTGTCCTCGGGTGCCTGAGACATAGTGGACCAGGTTGTCCTCGGGTGCCTGAGACATAGTGGACCAGGTTGTCCTCGGGTGCCTGAGACATAGTGGACCAGGTTGTCCTCGGGTGCCTGAGACATAGTGGACCAGGTTGTCCTCGGGTGCCTGAGACATAGTGGACCAGGTTGTCCTCGGGTGCCTGAGACATAGTGGACCAGGTTGTCCTCGGGTGCCTGAGACATAGTGGACCAGGTTGTCCTCGGGTGCCTGAGACATAGTGGACCAGGTTGTCCTCGGGTGCCTGAGACACAGTGGACCAGGTTGTCCTCGGGTGCCTGAGACATAGTGGACCAGGTTGTCCTCGGGTGCCTGAGACACAGTGGACCAGGTTGTCCTCGGGTGCCTGAGACATAGTGGACCAGGTTGTCCTCGGGTGCCTGAGACATAGTGGACCAGGTTGTCCTCGGGTGCCTGAGACATAGTGGACCAGGTTGTCCTCGGGTGCCTGAGACATAGTGGACCAGGTTGTCCTCGGGTGCCTGAGACACAGTGGACCAGGTTGTCCTCGGGTTCCTGAGACATAGTGGACCAGGTTGTCCTCGGGTGCCTGAGACATAGTGGACCAGGTTGTCCTCGGGTGCCTGAGACATAGTGGACCAGGTTGTCCTCGGGTGCCTGAGACATAGTGGACCAGGTTGTCCTCGGGTGCCTGAGACACAGTGGACCAGGTTGTCCTCGGGTGCCTGAGACATAGTGGACCAGGTTGTCCTCGGGTGCCTGAGACACAGTGGACCAGGTTGTCCTCGGGTGCCTGAGACATAGTGGACCAGGTTGTCCTCGGTGCCTGAGACATAGTGGACCAGGTTGTCCTCGGGTGCCTGAGACATAGTGGACCAGGTTGTCCTCGGGTGCCTGAGACATAGTGGACCAGGTTGTCCTCGGGTGCCTGAGACACAGTGGACCAGGTTGTCCTCGGGTTCCTGAGACATAGTGGACCAGGTTGTCCTCGGGTGCCTGAGACATAGTGGACCAGGTTGTCCTCGGGTGCCTGAGACATAGTGGACCAGGTTGTCCTCGGGTGCCTGAGACATAGTGGACCAGGTTGTCCTCGGGTGCCTGAGACATAGTGGACCAGGTTGTCCTCGGGTGCCTGAGACATAGTGGACCAGGTTGTCCTCGGGTGCCTGAGACATAGTGGACCAGGTTGTCCTCGGGTGCCTGAGACATAGTGGACCAGGTTGTCCTCGGGTGCCTGAGACATAGTGGACCAGGTTGTCCTCGGGTGCCTGAGACATAGTGGACCAGGTTGTCCTCGGGTGCCTGAGACATAGTGGACCAGGTTGTCCTCGGGTGCCTGAGACATAGTGGACCAGGTTGTCCTCGGGTGCCTGAGACATAGTGGACCAGGTTGTCCTCGGGTGCCTGAGACATAGTGGACCAGGTTGTCCTCGGGTGCCTGAGACATAGTGGACCAGGTTGTCCTCGGGTGCCTGAGACATAGTGGACCAGGTTGTCCTCGGGTGCCTGAGACATAGTGGACCAGGTTGTCCTCGGGTGCCTGAGACACAGTGGACCAGGTTGTCCTCGGGTGCCTGAGACATAGTGGACCAGGTTGTCCTCGGGTGCCTGAGACATAGTGGACCAGGTTGTCCTCGGGTGCCTGAGACATAGTGGACCAGGTTGTCCTCGGGTGCCTGAGACATAGTGGACCAGGTTGTCCTCATTAGTCCTCGCCATTAGCCACTGCAAAAGCATCAGCTATAGAGGGCAGGAAATCAAATTACGATTTTTGTCACATGCGCCGAATACAACCATGAAATGCTTACAAGCCCTTAACCAACAATGCAGTTCAATAGATAAGAGTTAAGAAAATATTTACTAAACAGACAGACAGGCAGGCAGACAGGCAGATCTCAGGCAGACAGACAGGCAGATCTCAGGCAGACAGACAGATCTCAGGCAGACAGAGGGAGGAATAGACAGACAGACAGACAGGCAGGCAGGCAGGCAGGCAGGCAGGCAGGCAGACAGGCAGGCAGGCAGACAGACAGACAGGCAGGCAGGCAGACAGACAGGCAGGCAGGCAGGCAGACAGATCTCAGGCAGACAGACAGATCTCAGGCAGACAGAGGGAGGAATAGACAGACAGACAGATCTCAGTCAGCCAGAGGGAGGAATAGACAGACAGACAGACAGACAGACAGACAGATCTCAGGCAGACAGAGGGAGGAATGGACAGACAGCTAATTTATTTTTCTTTCAGAGCAACAGAGCATCAGCTGCCACAACAGTCATCCAACGATTCCCCAGAGACTTTCTCTTCGTGGTTGAATGTAGAGCAGATCTGTCCGGACTGTTTTGTAGATGTTCTAGAGGATTCTAGGACAGCACCAAGCCTCGTCTTTTTAGGGTTATGATGACTGGCCCTCCTATTGGAATATTAGGGATTTCTGTGTTGCTCAGATCCAGGATCATCTGACGATGACCCCCCTCCTCCTCTTCCCGCTGTGCCATACAGGGTCCCTAGAGGCTCTGTACCAGCGCTCGACCCCAGATGATGCACTGAGCGCTGCACTAAATATGAGTCTGACTGAACTAGCACTGAATGAATATGCCCCCCAAGCTCAGAGCTAGCCACTCAACAAAGACTAAAAATAACCCAGAAAAATAACCATTTCCTCAGGGTACTAACCTGGGCAGTAGTCCTTTCTCATACTAGTCAATCCCTCCATAAACAACTGTTGTAATGTGCTGTATGGTTGTGTAGCTATATGGATGTATGGCTGTATAGTGACGGGGTTACTGGTAGCTTGAGAGGTGAGAACTGCTTGTGTAGCTTCTACAGCTTGAGGACACATTTCTTCTCAAGCTTCCCTTTGTCTGTGTGTGTGTTTGCATTGATACATCTGCTTGCCTGTACACATTGTTGTGGACCTGGAGTAGCTTTGAGGGCAATCGGTCAGAGGAGTGGCTAGACTAGAGAACTGCTTGGTTTGGTCAGAGGAGTGGCTAGGGAACTGCTTGGATGGTCAGAGGAGTGGCTAGACTAGGGAACTGCTTGGATTGGTCAGAGGAGTGGCTAGGCTAGGGAACTGCTTGAATTGGTCAGAGGAGTGGCTAGGGAACTGCTTGGATTGGTCAGAGGAGTGGCTAGACTAGGGAACTGCTTGGATCGGTCAGAGGAGTGGCTAGGCTAGTGAACTGTTTGGATTGGTCAGAGGAGTGGCTAGACTAGGGAACTGCTTGGATTGGTCAGAGGAGTGGCTAGACTAGGGAACTGCTTGGATCGGTCAGAGGAGTGGCTAGACTAGGGAACTGCTTGGATTGGTCAGATGAGTGACTAGGCTAGGGAACTGCTTGGATTGGTCAGAGGAGTGGCTAGGCTAGGGAACTGCTTGGATTGGTCAGAGGAGTGGCTAGACTAGGGAACTGCTTGGATTGGTCAGAGGAGTGGCTAGGCTAGGGAACTGCTTGAATTGGTCAGAGGAGTAGCTAGGCTAGTGAACTGCTTGGATTGGTCAGAGGAGTGGCTAGTGAACTGATTGGATTGGTCAGATGAGTGGCTAGGGAACTGCTTGGATTGGTCAGAGGAGTGGCTAGACTAGGGAACTGCTTGGATTGGTGGAGTCTCCTGGGGCGGGTGGAGGCTCCTGGGGAGGGTTGAGGCTCCTGGGGAGGGTTGAGGCTCCTGGGGGGTTGGAGGCTCCTGGGGGGTTGGAGGCTCCTGGCGGCTGTGGAGGCTCCTGGGGAGGGTGGAGGCTCCTGGGGGGTGTGGAGGCTCCTGGGGGGGGGTGGAGTCTCCTGGGGAGGGTGGAGTCTCCTGGGGAGGGTGGAGGCTCCTGGCGGGTGTGGAGGCTCCTGGGGAGGGTGGAGGCTCCTGGGGGGTGTGGAGGCTCCTGGGGAGGGTGGAGGCTCATAATAATGGCTGGAATGGGGTGAATGGAATGGTATTGAACACATGATACCACTCCATTATTGTGAGCCGATCTCGCCCCTCAGCAGCCTCCAGGTAGCTTAGCGGTTAGAGAGGCGAGCCAGCAGCCTCCAGGTAGCTTAGCGGCTAGAGAGGCGAGCCAGCAGCCTCCAGGTAGCTTAGCGGCTAGAGCGGCGAGCCAGCAGCCTCCAGGTAGCTTAGCGGCTAGAGAGGCGAGCCAGCAGCCTCCAGGTAGCTTAGCGGCTAGAGAGGCGAGCCAGCAGCCTCCAGGTAGCTTAGCGGCTAGAGAGGCGAGCCAGCAGCCTCCAGGTAGCTTAGCGGTTAGAGAGGCGAGCCAGCAGCCTCCAGGTAGCTTAGCGGCTAGAGAGGCGAGCCAGCAGCCTCCAGGTAGCTTAGCGGCTAGAGAGGCGAGCCAGCAGCCTCCAGGTAGCTTAGCGGCTAGAGAGGCGAGCCAGCAGCCTCCAGGTAGCTTAGCGGTTAGAGAGGCGAGCCAGCAGCCTCCAAGTAGCTTAGCGGCTAGAGAGGCGAGCCAGCAGCCTCCAGGTAGCTTAGCGGCTAGAGAGGCGAGCCAGCAGCCTCCAGGTAGCTTAGCGGTTAGAGAGGCGAGCCAGCAGCCTCCAGGTAGCTTAGCGGCTAGAGAGGCGAGCCAGCAGCCTCCAGGTAGCTTAGCGGTTAGAGAGGCGAGCCAGCAGCCTCCAGGTAGCTTAGCGGTTAGAGAGGCGAGCCAGCAGCCTCCAGGTAGCTTAGCGGTTAGAGAGGCGAGCCAGCAGCCTCCAGGTAGCTTAGCGGTTAGAGAGGCGAGCCAGCAACCTCCTGGTAGCTTAGCGGCTAGAGAGGCGAGCCAGCAGCCTCCAGGTAGCTTAGCGGTTAGAGAGGCGAGCCAGCAACCTCCAGGTAGCTTAGCGGTTAGAGAGGCGAGCCAGCAACCTCCTGGTAGCTTAGCGGCTAGAGAGGCGAGCCAGCAGCCTCCAGGTAGCTTAGCGGCTAGAGAGGCAAGCCAGCAGCCTCCAGGTAGCTTAGCGGTTAGAGAGGCGAGCCAGCAACCTCCAGGTAGCTTAGCGGTTAGAGAGGCGAGCCAGCAGCCTCCAGGTAGCTTAGCGGTTAGAGAGGCGAGCCAGCAGCCTCCAGGTAGCTTAGCGGTTAGAGAGGCGAGCCAGCAGCCTCCAGGTAGCTTAGCGGTTAGAGAGGCGAGCCAGCAGCCTCCAGGTAGCTTAGCGGCTAGAGAGGCGAGCCAGCAGCCTCCAGGTAGCTTAGCGGTTAGAGAGGCGAGCCAGCAGCCTCCAGGTAGCTTAGCGGTTAGAGAGGCGAGCCAGCAGCCTCCAGGTAGCTTAGCGGCTAGAGAGGCGAGCCAGCAGCCTCCAGGTAGCTTAGCGGTTAGAGAGGCGAGCCAGCAGCCTCCAGGTAGCTTAGCGGTTAGAGAGGCGAGCCAGCAGCCTCCAGGTAGCTTAGCGGCTAGAGAGGCGAGCCAGCAGCCTCCAGGTAGCTTAGCGGTTAGAGAGGCGAGCCAGCAGCCTCCAGGTAGCTTAGTGGTTAGAGAGGCGAGCCAGCAGCCTGTCATTATGCATTTGAACCCCACAACAACAGTTCCGCCCAGTGTTGGGTTAAAAGTAGAAGCCACATTTCGTTTGGACTCTGTGTGAAACTGACCAATAACGTGATCTTTATGTTATTTTAATCTCGTGTGGTTGCGTAGTCCGTACGAGATGGCCGTATAACTAGGCAGTCTTGTGTCTGCTCTGCTCTCGTTGTTCCTCAGAGCTAGTAGACATGCTCACTGGACCGTGTGAGCAGAAAGAGACAGAAATAATCATCACAGCTCAGACTAGCCTCTACCTCTGTCACATGATTGGAGAGCAGTCTGTTTGACTTGGTTTATTATGCCTCTTGGGGGATGGAGGGGTACAGGGCATTTGGAAAGTATTCAGACCCCTTTACTTTTTCCACATTTTGTAACGTTACAGCCTTATTCTAAAATGGATTAAGTAGCCCCCCCCCCCCCCCTCGTCAATCTACACACAATACCCCATAATGACAAAGCAAAAACAGGTTTTTAGGCATTTTGAAAAAACTGCAATCACATATACATAAGTATTCAGACCCTTTACTCAGTACTTTGTTGAAGCACCTTTGGCAGTGAATACAGCCTCAAGTCTTCTTGGGTACGACAGTACAAGCTTGGCACACCTGTGTTTGGGGAGTTTCTCCCATTCTTCTTTGCAGATCCTCTCAAGCTCTGTCAGGTCAGATGGGCAGCGTTGCTGCACAGTTATTTTCAGGTCTCTCCGGAGATGTTAGATCAGGTTCAAGTCTGGGATCTGGCTGGAGTCCTCAAGAACATTCAGAGACCTGTCCTGAAGCCACTCCAGCATTGTCTTGGCTGTGTGCTTAGGGTCGTTGTCCTGTTGGAAGGTGAACCTTCGCCTCAGTCTGAGGTCCTGAGCGCTCTGGAGCAGGTTTTCATCAAGGATCTCTCTGTACTTTGCTACGATCATCTTTCCCTGGATCCTAACTAGTTATAGTTGATTTTGATTGTAGCCTGTGGAAAGTTGTCCCACTCCTCTTCAATGGCTGTGCAAAGTTGCTGGTTATTGGCGTGAACTGGAACACGCTGTCGTACACTTCGATTCAGAGCATCCCAAACATGCTCAATGGGTGGCATGTGCTCAAGGGCACAACGGCAGGTAATGGCATCTAGGATTTGATACCAATAACCCTCCAGTTGCCAGTTTACATCCCGCCAGATTGTCTTCCCCATCAGAAGTTTTCCCCCGGGATTCAAACTAGCAACCCTCCGATTGGTGGCTAGCCTCTCTAACCGCTAGGATACCTGGCAACCCTCCGGTTGGTGGCTCACCTCTCTAACCGCTAGGATACCTGGCAACCCTCCGGTTGGTGGTTCACATCTCTAACCGCTAGGATACCTGCCAACCCTCCGGTTGGTGGCTCGCCTCTCTAACCGCTAGGATACCTGCCAACCCTCCGGTTGGTGGCTCACCTCTCTAACCGCTAGGAAACCTGCCAACCCTCCGGTTGGTGGCTCGCCTCTCTAACCGCTAGGATACCTGGCAACCCTCCGGTTGGTGGCTCGCCTCTCTAACCGCTAGGATACCTGGCAACCCTCCGGTTGGTGGTTCACATCTCTAACCGCTAGGATACCTGCCAACCCTCCGGTTGGTGGCTCGCCTCTCTAACCGCTAGGATACCTGCCAACCCTCCGGTTGGTGACTCGCCTCTCTAACCGCTAGGATACCTGCCAACCCTCCGGTTGGTGGCTCGCCTCTCTAACCGCTAGGATACCTGCCAACCCTCCGGTTGGTGGCTCGCCTCTCTAACCGCTAGGATACCTGGCAACCCTCCGGTTGGTGGCTCGCCTCTCTAACCGCTAGGATACCTGGCAACCCTCCGGTTGGTGGCTCGCCTCTCTAACCGCTAGGATACCTGGCAACCCTCCGGTTGGTGGTTCACATCTCTAACCGCTAGGATACCTGCCAACCCTCCGGTTGGTGGCTCGCCTCTCTAACCGCTAGGATACCTGCCAACCCTCCGGTTGGTGGCTCACCTCTCTAACCGCTAGGAAACCTGCCAACCCTCCGGTTGGTGGCTCGCCTCTCTAACCGCTAGGATACCTGGCAACCCTCCGGTTGGTGGCTCGCCTCTCTAACCGCTAGGATACCTGGCAACCCTCCGGTTGGTGGCTCGCCTCTCTAACCGCTAGGATACCTGGCAACCCTCCGGTTGGTGGTTCACATCTCTAACCGCTAGGATACCTGCCAACCCTCCGGTTGGTGGCTCGCCTCTCTAACCGCTAGGATACCTGCCAACCCTCCGGTTGGTGGCTCGCCTCTCTAACCGCTAGGATACCTGCCAACCCTCCGGTTGGTGACTCGCCTCTCTAACCGCTAGGATACCTGCCAACACTCCGGTTGGTGGCTCGCCTCTCTAACCGCTAGGATACCTGCCAACCCTCCGGTTGGTGGCTCGCCTCTCTAACCGCTAGGATACCTGGCAACCCTCCGGTTGGTGGCTCGCCTCTCTAACCGCTAGGATACCTGCCAACTCTCCGGTTGGTGGCTCGCCTCTCTAACCGCTAGGATACCTGCCAACCCTCCGGTTGGTGGCTCGCCTCTCTAACCGCTAGGATACCTGGCAACCCTCCGGTTGGTGGCTCGCCTCTCTAACCGCTAGGATACCTGGCAACCCTCCGGTTGGTGGCTCGCCTCTCTAACCGCTAGGATACCTGGCAACCCTCCGGTTGGTGGCTCGCCTCTCTAACCGCTAGGATACCTGCCAACCCTCCGGTTGGTGGCTCGCCTCTCTAACCGCTAGGATACCTGGCAACCCTCCG
The DNA here is from genome assembly GCF_045791955.1 of Oncorhynchus clarkii lewisi. Lineage (NCBI taxonomy): Eukaryota > Metazoa > Chordata > Actinopteri > Salmoniformes > Salmonidae > Oncorhynchus > Oncorhynchus clarkii. Next base: position 2,965,233 of record NC_092151.1, on the reverse strand, counting down.
GTTGGTGGCTCGCCTCTCTAACTGCTAGGATACCTGGCAACCCTCCGGTTGGTCTTTCCAATGTTCTCCTTCTGTTAAGTACTTCTGTTAACCTCTAGTGCTTTTGATGTGTAGTGGGGGACCCCCAGCTGAAAAGATCTGAGACTCCCTTGGAGGATTTATTTGACCAAAGAGCCTCTTGGGGTTCCAACAGTCGTCACGACGAGTGAGTTGTAGGGGCTCCATTGCCTTGGTAACAACTCCTCCACAGAAGGTTAGCTTTTCTCCTAGTGACTGAGGAAAATGTCAACCTTTTTTTTTTTAAGGAAAAAAGGCACAAATGGCTTACTCTTTAAGATGGATGATAATAGGAAGTTCTGGAAAATGCGCTGTTTAATCACAATGAAAATAGTAAATGCCCCACTCCAACTGCTATAAGGCGTTATCTGGTTGAATGTTCCCATTGAGTTTCCATCTGCGGCCTGTTCAACATCTGACACTGGCCGATATGGACAAATTGCAGTATTTCTAACAGAAGAAATGTAAAAAGCAGATGCATGACAGATGCATGACCATGGTAGCAATTGAAAGAGAACACTTACATTGTTGATGTTATGTTCATTTCATATTTACTGTACTTTTCACAGCAGTTGTTGATAACGAAATCTGAAAATACTCTGGATAACTGCGCTAACATAATAAGAGTATTCATGACTTCAACTAGAAGGAGCTTTTTGGAGCTCCTAGCTTTTCCATTGAGGAACTGAAGCACAATTGTGTTTTTTTTATTTGGGATGCAGCCCTGTGTCCCCACCACTAGTTACTGTGGTTGTTAACACAGCCCTGTGTCCCCACCACTAGTTACTGTGGTTGTTAACACAGCCCTGTGTCCCCACCATCAGTTACTGTGGTTGTTAACACAGCCCTGTGTCCCCACCATCAGTTACTGTGGTTGTTAACACAGCCCTGTGTCCCCACCACCATCAGTTACTGTGGTTGTTAACACAGCCCTGCGTCCCCACCACTAGTTACTGTGGTTGTTAACACAGCCCTGTGTCCCCACCACTAGTTACTGTGGTTGTTAACACAGCCCTGTGTCCCCACCATCAGTTACTGTGGTTGTTAACACAGCCCTGTGTCCCCACCATCAGTTACTGTGGTTGTTAACACAGCCCTGTGTCCCCACCATCAGACAGTTACTGTGGTTGTTAACACAGCCCTGTGTCCCCACCATCAGTTACTGTGGTTGTTAACACAGCCCTGTGTCCCCACCATCAGACAGTTACTGTGGTTGTTAACACAGCCCTGTGTCCCCATCATCAGTTACTGTGGTTGTTAACACAGCCCTGCGTCCCCACCATCAGTTACTGTGGTTGTTAACACATCCCTGTGTCCTCACCATCAGTTACTGTGGTTGTTAACACAGCCCTGTGTCCCCACCATCAGTTACTGTGGTTGTTAACACAGCCCTGTGTCTCCACCATCAGTTACTGTGGTTGTTAACACAGCCCTGTGTCCCCACCATCAGTTACTGTGGTTGTTAACACAGCCCTGTGTCCCCACCATCAGACAGTTACTGTGGTTGTTAACACAGCCCTGTGTCCCCACCATCAGTTACTGTGGTTGTTAACACAGCCCTGTGTCCCCACCATCAGACAGTTACTGTGGTTGTTAACACAGCCCTGTGTCTCCACCACCAGTTACTGTGGTTGTTAACACAGCCCTGTGTCCCCACCACTAGTTACTGTGGTTGTTAACACAGCCCTGTGTCTCCACCATCAGTTACTGTGGTTGTTAACACAGCCCTGTGTCCTCACCATCAGTTACTGTGGTTGTTAACACAGCCCTGCGTCCCCACCATCAGTTACTGTTTATTGTTATCGCAATCCAAAAACGTTCCATTTTAAATCGTAGTCTGTGCCAGGTGGGCATAATATTGCCAAGATGGCTAGCTAAGTAATAAAGTACGATCTTACGGTGTTAGGCTTTCACAAGGCACGAGCCGATGGTCATTTTGGAGTACATCAAATGGAATCGTGAGTTCAATCAAGTGTTCTGCGTGGAAAAAAAATGTTTCACAAAACAATTGTCTCATTCTGTTTAGGACAACCCAGGGTATAACGCATTTTTGTTGTTGTTGACATTTCACTTTTATTTAACTAGGCAAGTTAGTTAAGAACAGATTCTTATTTAGAATGACGGCCAAACCCGGACGACGCCGGGCCAATTGTGTTCCGCCCTATGGGACTGCCGATCACGGCCAGATGTGATGCGTCCTGGATGTAAATCCTTGTAACTATGGATACAATATGTGAAGTCACATTTGGCCTCACGGGTGTGTGGTTTGCTTGTAATGACATCAAAGCGGTATTTATTATAATCCTCAACGTCTCATCGTTCAGAACACATCGACTCCTCTCCATTTACAGAATTCCTCTCTCAGACAACAAATTAGGAAAAGTTGTCCAATTAGGGGAGAGGGATGGGGGAGCGTCTTGTCGCGCACGGTGCTCACGCTGAGCGTCTGTCAGTCTCTAAACCCATGCTGCGCTGCAAAGCCAAGAGCCTGAGTTCTGACGCCATGTTACTTTACAGTGACAGCGTTCCAATTTAGGCACGTATCAATGATAGAATCTGCCATTTTCAACCCACATACGGGATGACAGAGCCTGAGTGGAAAGGGCAACCATAGACAGGATGTTTGAAAGGCTGGTGTTAACACCAGGGGTGTGACTTTGACCTCTAGAACCTAAAGGCTGCTGTTAACACCAGTGGTGTGACCTTGACCTCTAGAACCTAAAGGCTGCTGTTAATACCAGTGGTGTGACCTTGACCTCTAGAACCTGAAGGCTGCTGTTAACACCAGTGGTGTGACCCTGACCTCTAGAACCTAAAGGCTGCTGTTAATACCAGTGGTGTGACCTTGACCTCTAGAACCTGAAGGCTGCTGTTAACACCAGTGGTGTGACCTTGACCTCTAGAACCTAAAGGCTGCTGTTAACACCAGGGGTGTTAACACCAGTGGTGTGACCTTGACCTCTAGAACCTAAAGGCTGCTGTTAACACCAGGGGTGTGACTTTGACCTCTAGAACCTGAAGGCTGCTGTTAACACCAGTGGTGTGACCTTGACCTCTAGAACCTGAAGGCTGCTGTTAACACCAGTGGTGTGACTTTGACCTCTAGAACCTGAAGGCTGCTGTTAACACCAGTGGTGTGACCCTGACCTCTAGAACCTGAAGGCTGCTGTTAACACCAGTGGTGTGACTTTGACCTCTAGAACCTAAAGGCTGCTGTTAACACCAGGGGTGTGACTTTGACCTCTAGAACCTGAAGGCTGCTGTTAACACCAGTGGTGTTAGTACCAGTGGTGTTAGTACCAGGGGGTGTTAGTACCGGGGGTGTTAGTACCAGGGGGTGTTAGTACCGGGGGTGTTAGTACCAGGGGGTGTTAGTACCGGGGGTGTTAGTACCGGGGGTGTTAGTACCGGGGGTGTTAGTACCGGGGGGTGTTAGTACCAGGGGTGTTAGTACCAGGGGGTGTTAGTACCGGGAGTGTTAGTACCAGGGGGTGTTAGTACCGGGGGTGTTAGTACCAGGGGGTGTTAGTACCGGGGGTGTTAGTACCAGGGGGTGTTAGTACCGGGGGTGTTAGTACCAGGGGGTGTTAGTACCGGGGGTGTTAGTACCAGGGGGTGTTAGTACCGGGGGTGTTAGTACCAGGGGGTGTTAGTACCGGGGGTGTTAGTACCGGGGGGTGTTAGTACCGGGGGTGTTAGTACCAGGGGGTGTTAGTACCGGGGGTGTTAGTACCGGGGGTGTTAGTACCAGGGGGTGTTAGTACCGGGGGTGTTAGTACCGGGGGGTGTTAGTACCAGTGGTGTGACCTTGACCTCTAGAACCTGAAGGCTGCTGTTAACACCAGGGGTGTGACCTTGACCTCTAGAACCTGAAGGCTGCTGTTAACACCAGGGGTGTGACTTTGACCTCTAGAACCTGAAGGCTGCTGTTAACACCAGTGGTGTGACCTTGACCTCTAGAACCTGAAGGCTGCTGTTAACACCAGGGGTGTTAGTACCAGTGGTGTGACCTTGACCTCTAGAACCTGAAGGCTGCTGTTAACACCAGGGGTGTGACTTTGACCTCTAGAACCTGAAGGCTGCTGTTAACACCAGTGGTGTGACCTTAACCTCTAGAACCTGAAGGCTGCTGTTAACACCAGGGGTGTTAGTACCAGTGGTGCGACCCTGACCTCTAGAACCTGAAGGCTGCTGTTAACACCAGGGGTGTGACTTTGACCTCTAGAACCTGAAGGCTGCTGTTAACACCAGTGGTGTGACCTTGGCCTCTAGAACCTGAAGGCTGCTGTTAACACCAGGGGTGTTAGTACCAGTGGTGTGACCCTGACCTCTAGAACCTGAATGCTGCTGTTAACACCAGTGGTGTGACCTTGACCTCTAGAACCTGAAGGCTGCTGTTAACACCAGTGGTGTGACCTTGACCTCTAGAACCTGAAGGCTGCTGTTAACACCAGTGGTGTGACCTTGACCTCTAGAACCTAAAGGCTGCTGTTAACACCAGTGGTGTGACCTTGACCTCTAGAACCTGAAGGCTGCTGTTAACACCAGGGGTGTGACCTTGACCTCTAGAACCTGAAGGCTGCTGTTAACACCAGTGGTGTGACCTTGACCTCTAGAACCTGAAGGCTGCTGTTAACACCAGTGGTGTGACCTTGACCTCTAGAACCTGAAGGCTGCTGTTAACACCAGGGGTGTTAGTACCAGTGGTGTGACCTTGACCTCTAGAACCTGAAGGCTGCTGTTAACACCAGGGGTGTTAATACCAGTGGTGTTAGTACCAGTGGTGTGACCTTGACCTCTAGAACCTAAAGGCTGCTGTTAACACCAGTGGTGTGACCTTGACCTCTAGAACCTGAAGGCTGCTGTTAACACCAGGGGTGTGACCTTGACCTCTAGAACCTGAAGGCTGCTGTTAACACCAGGGGTGTTAGTACCAGTGGTGTTAGTACCAGTGGTGTGACCCTGACCTCTAGGGTAACTTAGTCAATGGAAGCTCTCTAACGATTATAATAAGTAAACCATCTGATCCACAGTGGTGTTAGTACCAGGGGGTGTTAGTACCGGGGGTGTTAGTACCAGGGGGTGTTAGTACCGGGGGTGTTAGTACCGGGGGGTGTTAGTACCGGGGGGTGTTAGTACCAGGGGTTGTTAGTACCAGGGGGTGTTAGTACCCGGGGGTGTTAGTACCCGGGGGTGTTAGTACCCGGGGGTGTTAGTACCCGGGGGTGTTAGTACCCGGGGGTGTTAGTACCAGGTGTCTACTGTCATATTAATAAGACATCTGTCACTCTCCTCTTTTTTTAAAAATATTATTAGAACAAATTTGAATAAAAAAACATGAATTATTGATTGTCATATGTACAAATTTGATGAAGTTAGAACATTGTCCAAAAAAAGCTTTATTTACTCATTTATTTACCAATAAATGCAAAGATCTTGTCCAGCTTTTAAAGATGCCTTCCTCTCTATGTTCTTCCAGTCCCCTTGGCCCCAGAGATGGAGGTAGGGGACTGTCTGGTGTTAGACAACACGGTGTTTGTAGCCTGGAAGATGCCAGTGGAGGACAGCAAGATAGACCACTACATACTGGAGTACAGAAAGACCGACCACGAAGGACTGCCACGCATCAAAGACCAGCGGTGCTGGGAGGTGGTGGACAACATCAAGACCACAGAATACTCACTGTCGGGTACAAAACTGACAGTTGAGGCCTACTGTAGCCTGGGCAAAGATCTGTTTGTGCCAACTCCAATGGCCATTGTCATGACACTTTAAAAAAAAACTTTTTTAAATTTAATTTAACCTTTATTTATCTAGACAAGTCAATTAAGAACACATTTTTATTTACAATGACGGCTTAGCAACAGTGGGTTAACTGCCCTGTTAAGGGTCAGAACGACAGATTTGTACCTTGTCAGCTCTGGGAATCGCTCCGGCAACCTTTCGGTTACTGGCCCAACGCTCTAACGAGGGGCTACCTACCGCCACTTGGCAAAACAGCACAAACAGATCTGGGACCAGACTAAGACTGTACTGTCTTCATGTATCTTCCTGTGTTTTAAAACGTGAACAGTCTTGCTTTACCTAAACCTTTGTAACTTTTATCAAAGTGTAAAAGCTTGTTTACCTACAGAACATTATGAACCAATGCAGATAATATGCTACTCGTCCCCCAGGTTTAAAGTTTGACTCCAAGTTCATGAACTTCCGGGTACGAGCATGCAACAAGGCAGCAGCTGGAGAATACTCGGATCCAGTTACCCTGGAAACCAGAGGTAAGACGCTTAGTTACCCTGGTAACCAGAGGTAAGACGGTTAGTTACCCTGGAAACCAGAGGTAAGACGGTTAGTTACCCTGGAAACCAGAGGTAAGACGGTTAGTTACCCTGGAAACCAGAGGTAAGACGGTTAGTTACCCTGGAAACCAGAGGTAAGACGGTTAGTTACCCTGGAAACCAGAGGTAAGACGGTTAGTTACCCTGGAAACCAGAGGTAAGACGGTTGCACGATGTTGTCTTTAATTACGTAGTCATTCCAATATTGATATAAAGTTATTTGACTAAAATGTTTTGCCCGACAACAGAAATGTAAGAAAATGCCTGCTATATCTTGTGTTTGGTTAGTTGATTGTTTGATTCCCTTCCCAGCGTTTAACTTCGGTTTCGACTCATCGTCGTCCCATCTGAACCTGAAGGTAGAGGACAGGACTGTGGAGTGGGATCCCCAGGGAGGCAAGGGGCTGGAGAGCAAGGTCAAGGGCAAGGAGAACAAGGGCAGGTGAGAACTGAACTGGAACAAGGATGTGTCTAAAATGGATCCCTAGGCCCTAGTGGAGATCTGAGAGGATTTGATTGGTATAACGCAATATGTAGACACTTCGACTAAGCCAATCAGAGAGAAAGAGGGATCTATTACCATATTGACTGCACCTGTCAAATCCTCTTAGCTATCAAAATAGGATTTAGGGTCTAGGGATTCATTTGGGATTAGGCCTAATCCTGATTTTACCTGGAACTCCCTTTGAAATAGCCTGGTCCTAGATCTGTGCGATATCTTTCCAATTTCTATGGTCACACACACAGGTCTGGGACCAGGCTACCATTCAACTGCTTTTTCTCCCACATTCTTCTTTCATTAGTTCTCATGGGCTGTGTTTCCACAGGACACCCTTTATCTGATTGGTCAAAAGGCCAATCCACTTGCACCGTTGTTACTACAGACACTGTCTGCCAAGTTGAGATCTCATTTCCTCAAGTGATAGAAGTTTTACAAGCTGCAGTGTTGATACTCTTAGAAGAGGAGGCTTCGTCGTAAAGGGCTACATCCAGCTGGCTACATCTAGCTGGCTACATCTAGCTGGCTACATCTAGCTGGCTACATCTAGCTGGCTGCATCCAGCTGGCTACATCCAGCTGACTACATCCAGCTGGCTACATCTAGCTGGCTGCATCCAGCTGGCTACATCTAGCTGGCTACATCCAGCTGGCTACATCTAGCTGGCTGCATCCAGCTGGCTACATCTAGCTGGCTACATCCAGCTGGCTACATCCAGCTGGCTACATCTAGCTGGCTACATCCAGCTGGCTACATCTAGCTGGCTACATCTAGCTGGCTACATCCAGCTGGCCACATCTAGCTGGCTACATCCAGCTGGCCACATCTAGCTGGCTACATCCAGCTGGCTACATCCAGCTGGCTACATCTAGCTGGCTACATCCAGCTGGCTACATCTAGCTGGCTACATCTAGCTGGCGACATCCAGCTGGCTACATCTAGCTGGCCACATCTAGCTGGCTACATCTAGCTGGCTACATCCAGCTGGCTACATCCAGCTGGCTACATCTAGCTGGCTACATCTAGCTGGCTACATCTAGCTGGCTACATCTAGCTGGCTACATCCAGCTGGCTACATCCAGCTGGCTACATCCAGATGGCTACATCCAACTGGCCACATCCAGCTGGCCACATCCAGCTGGCGACATCTAGCTGGCGACATCTAGCTGGCGACATCTAGCTGGCTACATCCAGCTGGCTACATCCAACTGGCTACATCCAACTGGCCACATCTAGCTGGCTACATCCAGCTGGCCACATCCAGCTGGCGACATCCAGCTGGCGACATCTAGCTGGCGACATCTAGCTGGCGACATCCAGCTGGCTACATCTAGCTGGCTACATCTAGCTGGCTGCATCCAGCTGGCTACATCTAGCTGGCCACATCTAGCTGGCCACATCTAGCTGGCTACATCCAGCTGGCTACATAATTTATTTTGTGTGTTGATACTCTTAGAAGAGGAGGCTTCGTCGTAAAGGGCTACATCCAGCTGGCTACATCTAGCTGGCTACATCTAGCTGGCTACATCTAGCTGGCTACATCTAGCTGGCTACATCTAGCTGGCTGCATCCAGCTGGCTACATCCAGCTGACTACATCCAGCTGGCTACATCTAGCTGGCTGCATCCAGCTGGCTACATCTAGCTGGCTACATCCAGCTGGCTACATCTAGCTGGCTGCATCCAGCTGGCTACATCTAGCTGGCTACATCCAGCTGGCTACATCTAGCTGGCTACATCCAGCTGGCTACATCTAGCTGGCTACATCTAGCTGGCTACATCCAGCTGGCCACATCTAGCTGGCTACATCTAGCTGGCTACATCCAGCTGGCCACATCTAGCTGGCTACATCCAGCTGGCTACATCTAGCTGGCTACATCCAGCTGGCTACATCTAGCTGGCTACATCTAGCTGGCGACATCCAGCTGGCTACATCTAGCTGGCCACATCTAGCTGGCTACATCTAGCTGGCTACATCCAGCTGGCTACATCCAGCTGGCTACATCTAGCTGGCTACATCTAGCTGGCTACATCTAGCTGGCTACATCCAGCTGGCTACATCCAGCTGGCTACATCCAGATGGCTACATCCAACTGGCCACATCCAGCTGGCCACATCCAGCTGGCGACATCTAGCTGGCGACATCTAGCTGGCGACATCTAGCTGGCGACATCTAGCTGGCTACATCCAGCTGGCTACATCCAACTGGCTACATCCAACTGGCCACATCTAGCTGGCTACATCCAGCTGGCCACATCCAGCTGGCGACATCCAGCTGGCGACATCCAGCTGGCGACATCTAGCTGGCGACATCTAGCTGGCGACATCCAGCTGGCTACATCTAGCTGGCTACATCTAGCTGGCTACATCTAGCTGGCTACATCCAGCTGGCTACATCTAGCTGGCCACATCTAGCTGGCCACATCTAGCTGGCTACATCCAGCTGGCTACATAATTTATTTTTTGCTAATAAGCCTAGTTCATCCCCAAGAGAATCCAAAATATAAGCTTGTTATACTCCAATGTTTGTAAACAAAAACTATATTGTCTCATAATATGGTTAAACGTATCAGTTTGATACCATGGATGGTCAGTCCTTGTGTCCATAGCTCTGTCTATACATGTGAGAGTGGTTACATTTCTCCAGCTCCGTCCCTCAGCTTTTTACCGAAACAGGGGCGGGGAGGACACTTTGTTATTGTTTCAACTGCGGATGGCCCCATTTTAATAAATAGAGAATTCATAGTTCCCGTAGTAGTCTCTGGACTGTCTGGACATCTACACAGGGTTCGTTTACTCAGCTACTGTGTAGAATTAGTGTTATTTAGTGCTAATGGAATGGAACCCCTTGTAGTGTAGCTCCACCGTGACTCCCCCACAATGTCTTCGTTTTAACCAGCTGATTATTGTTACTTTATGTTCGTCAACAGTGCTCATTTTACCAATCTGAAGAACATGTCAAGGTGACCATGTGTGGGCTACCTGGATGTAGCATTGGGCTACCTGGATGTAGCATTGGGCTACCTGGATGTAGCATTGGGCTACCTGGTGGTAACATTGGGCTACCTGGATGTAGCGTTGGGCTTCTTGGATGTAGCATTGGGCCAGCTGGATGTAGCATTGGGCCAGCTGGATGTAGCATTGGGCCAGCTGGATGTAGCATTGGGCCACCTGGATGTAGCATTGGGCTACCTGGATGTAGCATTGGGCTACCTGGATGTAGCATTGGGCTACCTGGATGTAGCATTGGGCTACCTGGATGTAACATTTGGCCACCTGGATGTAGCATTGGGCCACCTGGATGTAGCATTGGGCCACCTGGATGTATCATTGGGCCACCTGGATGTAGCATTGGGCTACCTGGATGTAGCATTGGGCTACCTGGATGTAGCATTGGGCTACCTGGATGTAGCATTGGGCTACCTGGATGTAGCATTGGGCCACCTGGATGTAGCATTGGGCCACCTGGATGTAGCATTGGGCTACCTGGATGTAGCATTGGGCTACCTGGATGTAGCATTGGGCTACCTGGATGTAGCATTGGGCTACCTGGATGTAGCATTGGGCCACCTGGATGTAGCATTGGGCTACCTGGATGTAGCATTGGGCTACCTGGATGTAGCATTGGGCCACCTGTAACCTGTGGCATTGCATTAGGTAGAGACCGCTTATGGTCGTATTCGTACGCTCCAAACATTAAATATGTTTTATTCATCAAGTCCCTTCCAGGTTTTCGTGTGAACAGTTCACAGATTTCTTTCAGCAAATTGTATTTTTTGCTCGTTGAGGTCTGTGAGAATCAACCTCCCGAAGATGTCTTGATATTGAGAATCCGTGTGGTTTCTGTGTGACTAACTTCACCAGGCCCCTACAGATGGAGAGGGTAGCTGTTTACCAACTCTTGACTTGGTTCAAATAATGGCACATTTGATTTGGTTAAACTGGACGTGGTTGCCGCCCACAAACAAAGAAAATGATTACATCTTATTCTGTCCTGAGGGAAGATCCATCTGTAAATGACATCCTAACTCTGTTTCTCTTTCTAAAAACCTTTCTTTATTTTCTCCCCTCTCCTTCTAAAGAAATGGTGGCAAAATCAAATCAAATGAACCTCTACCATCAGCCAACCAATCTCTGTGACAGAATCAATGTATAGTTAGAAGCACGTCATTGATTTTGTTTTTACCCATTTTTCCCTGCTTGCAACGAATGGTTTTGGTGAGTAACATTTCTAGTGTTCTGGCTGTAATATCCATGGTTTTCATTCGTTCCATATCATGTCCACAAAAACAAAACGAGCATAACCACGATTACAACAACGATCACAGCCACGATTACAACAACGATCACAGCCACGATTACAACAACGATCACAGCCGCGATTACAACAACGATCACAGCCACGATTACAACAACGATCACAGCCACGATTACAACAACGATCACAGCCACGATTACAACAACGATCACAGGCACGATTACAACAACGATCACAGCCACGATTACAACAACGATCACAGCCACGATTACAACAACGATCACAGCCGCGATTACAACAACGATCACAGCCATGATTACAACAACGATCACAGCCGCGATTACAACATCGATTACAACAACGATTACAACAACGATCACAGCCGTGATTACAACAACGATCACAGCCACGATTACAACAACGATCACAGCCACGATTACAACAACGATCACAGCCACGATTACAACAACGATCACAGCCACGATTACAACAACGATCACAGCCGCGATTCAACAACGATTACAACAACGATCACAGCCACGATTACAACAACGATCACAGCCGCGATTACAACAACGATTACAACAACGATCACAGCCACGATTACAACAACGATCACAGCCACGATTACAACAACGATCACAGCCACGATTACAACAACGATTACAACAACGATCACAGCCACGATTACAACAACGATCACAGCCGCGATTCAACAACGATTACAACAACGATCACAGCCACGATTACAACAACGATCACAGCCGCGATTACAACAACGATTACAACAACGATCACAGCCACGATTACAACAACGATCACAGCCGCGATTACAACAACGATTACAACAACGATTACAATGCTCTCTCAGAAAAAAAAAAGTTTAAAAAAAGCTTTAAATTAGGTTCTGCTTATAAAGACTTCATAGTGCCTTCATAAGCTCTACATTAAAGTGTTACTAAGCACCTATAACCGTATTCCTTGCTTTATAAAGGGTTCATAAATATTATTATCTTACATTTTTATTTAACCTTTACTTAACTAAACAAGTCAGTTAAGAACAAATTCATGTTTACAATGACGGCCTACCCCGGCCAAACCCAGATGACGCTGGGACGATTGTGCACCGCCCTATGGGACTCCCAATCCCGGCCGGATGTGATGCAGTGCCTTAGAACGCTGTGCCACTTGGGAGCAACCTACAGAAACACTAACCTTGATGAAACCCCCAACCTATAGAAACACTAACCTTGATGAAGCCCCCAACCTATAGAAACACTAACCTTGATGAAACCCCCAACCTATAGAAACACTAACCTTGATGAAACCCCCAACCTACAGAAACACTGATGCTGACACCTTTGATCATTCATAACACATACATATAGGCTTAATGATGTAAACACCAATGTATTTAAATCACTTAGTGTATTATCACTAACAGCTAAAACAAATAAACATTAAAGACGTGTTTAAACCAATAATTTCCTTTTTTATTTCTACGTTTAAAAAATAAAATCTATACAAATACATTAAGTTTCATAAAGTCCAACGATGTGATTTACATGGAACACGACTGAATAGTGTAGCTGGTCCCTGAGCTCCTTCCCTCTCGACTGGGCTGTGAATAGTGTAGCTGGTCCCTGAGCTCCTTCCCCCTCGACTGGGCTGTGAATAGTGTAGCTGGTCCCTGAGCTCCTTCCCCCTCGACTGGGCTGTGAATAGTGTAGCTGGTCCCTGAGCTCCTTCCCCCTCGACTGGGCTGTGAATAGTGTAGCTGGTCCCTGAGCTCCTTCCCTCTCGACTGGGCTGTGAATAGTGTAGCTGGTCCCTGAGCTCCTTCCCTCTCGACTGGGCTGTGAATAGTGTAGCTGGTCCCTGAGTTACTTCCCTCTCTGCCTGCAGGAGGTACTGCATGTTGGTTCCAAACCTTAAAAGTAACAACAAAGAAAGTTAGCAGGTCTGTTAGGAAATGCCTATTTCACACCAACTAGATAAGGACATTTCTGGGCTGCACCAGAACTTCTAAATGGCAAACTCCCTTCCATTCATATTACTATATTCCTCTTTCATTTAACAAATCTCATGACATTGACTACGAGACGCTGATGTATCTAGGAAGATTTGTATTTAGCTGATCCTAATTTTCGGCTAGCTAGCAATTGCTGTGAAGCAGGGGCGGAGCCAGAGGTGTGTCCGGGGTGGAACTGGAAACCCCTGACATCTGATTGGCCACCCCGGTTGCCACCCCAACATTTCATTCGCTACTGGTAGTTTGATTGCTGATTGACATCTCATTTCACCTCTTGTTGAAAGAATCATTTATTTTGACGTTCAGCGGCGCAGTTTTCAAACCGAAGATGAGGAAGAGAGAACATTAACGTTGGTTGCGAGATACAGAAGAATAAGAAGAACATTCAGAAGAAGAAGAGAGAATATTTCCACAGCTCCACGAGCTCTTTTCGCGATTGGCGACAGCATCATATTTGAGGTAAGTTTTAAGGTTTAGCATCGGGTTCAGGTTTCCTGAACAACTTTTATGAAAGTTGAGTCGCTGTGTAAGTTAAAGTTAGACCTCTGGCTCCATTAACAGACAGTTAATCAGATAAGAGAGAACGGTTCCCAGTTTAGCCTAACATTATGTTTACATGTGTGCTAGTAATACACGCATATACCATGCAGTGTCGTAAGTTACAGTATACGAATGTTTAGCTAATGTGGCGTAACTAGTAGGCTACAGCTGTCAGTGTTCAGCAAGTTAACATTCAGCAAATTGAAATCCATTAACTCAGTTCAATTTTCGTACTTGAACTCAAAACAAACAATTGTTACTATCAATCTGTTAACATTACTCAAAAGATGGCCACAATTTGCAGTTAGCCTGTTTGCTACTGTAAAGGTGTTAGAAATTATAGCTAGGTAAATTACTTACTGCAGAGTAGAGCTAGCCATGATCTAACTTAGGCTGGTAGTTGATTTTAAGGTACAGTTATGAAAATGGGGATTAGTAATTAAGGTTGAGATTGGACTAAAATGTGGGTAGTTGGATGCTTAGATGTAACCATAGACTGTCTTATTTTCGCACAGGGTCATTTTAACCCGGAAAAAGAAAGTGGAGGGAGCCTGATGACTCTCACAACAAGGGTCATTTTTTGACAACCTTAGAAGAAATAGCAAAGAATGACCCTCTCATAGAGAAAAGGATGAATGCATGTGGCAGTGCTAAGAAACACAAGCCACCAACTCCAGGGCAAATTTCTTGAGGGTTTAGCTGAGATGGTACAAAGTGAAAGAAAGTTTTTAGTGTAATTTCAGATGAAACCAAACAAACGTCTTTAGTTGTGAGGTACTTTTACAACGGGGCCATCCACGAAAGCTTTTTTACACTTTCAGTCAGCTGAAAGCTTAGATACAGCCGGTCTCACGTTGATTGTCTTGAAAAACACGATCTGGACTACAGAAATAATCTGGTGGGACAAGGCTGTGACGGTGCATCCGTCATGAGCGGAAAGCATTCTGGTGTGTCTGCACGGATTAAAAAACAGTGCAAGATTAGCATTTTATGTGCACTGTAATGCACATTGTTTGAATTTGGTTCTTGTCAATGCTGTCAAAATCAGTGCCAGAGGCTCTTAACTTTTTTTTCCTCTCCTGCAGAAGCTTTATAAAACTTTGTATCTGGCTCGTACGTTCATCTCAAGTGTCTTGCTGTTCAGAAAGACCTGAAAACGCAGCAGCAGCCCAGGGAACCACGGAGACTTACGGATGTAAGGTTGGCATGCAGAGATACATGGTATGCCGTAATCTGAGGGACAAGCTTCAAGCAGTTCTGAGAGAGCTACAGGACATTGAAGAAATTGCAGTGCACTGCAAAATAAGTGTACAAACAGTGTGTAAAGACAGCCTAAGAGAAGCTTACGATTTCACAACTCATTGTTGATGTAGGACAGAAAAATAGTGACCAAAGGGATGGTGAAGAGCTTCCATAGAGCTGTCTTTTATCAGGTGCTCGACAGTCTCACAGCTGAGCTGCAGAGGCGTTTTTCAAAGAAGAATTGTGAGATAATGCGAGGTGTCCAGCCTCTCAACCCAAACAGGACAACTTTCTTGAATCAGGAGCTTCTGTTTGCATTTGCTCAGACATACGTTAGAGGCCCTCCCTCAACATGGACGAGTTTGTGGAACATTTTGCCAGGTCTCACCAGAACCGGAGAATTATGCTGTTTTTAAATCTACCAGGGATTAATTTGGCCCTTAGGTGGGTCCCTTTGGTCGTGATTAAAACCTGCACTGTGTACTAGCTAGTACACTGACATTATAAAATGAGACATCCAAAGGGGTTTCATGAGACACAGATTTAATTTGGTCTCAGTTGGGCCAATTCCAAAACGTTTCTTTGTTATTAGTTAACATAATATATATGAGCATAAATATGATACTGTAAGTTTGTAATATTTTTCAAGTCCATTTCTGCTTGATACCTGGTATGTCAAATCGCAGTGTGTTTTTCTGTTGTTGTAAATAAACGTAAATGTAATTTATGTAACGCTCTTATCTCCATGGTGCTTGAGCTTCATTTCCTGACAATATTTTGAATGTTCAACACTTATAGGCCCAGATGATATATTCATGAAAACAGTGACCCAAGTCTCTCCGGTGTGTGAGTACAATAGTGTGTGTGTGTGAGTGTGTGTGAGAGCGAGATAGAATGAAAGAAATGGAGCTGCAGTTCCAAGGTAGAGACACTGACTATTCATAGTATGTTAAATCATTCTAGTGTAGTAACCCTTATGTACCTCACTACAGGGCACATTGAATTCTAGTGTAGTAACCCTTATGGACCACACTATCTGGCACATTGAATTATAGTGTAGTAACCCTTATGGACCTCACTATCTGGCACATTGAATTCTAGTGTAGTAACCCTTATGGACCTCACTATCTGCCACATTGAATTCTAGTGTAGTAACCCTTATGGACCTCACATTGAATTCTAGTGTAGTAACCCTTTTGGACCTCACTATCTGGCACATTGAATTCTAGTGTAGTAACCCTTATGGACCTCTCTATCTGCCACATTGAATTCTAGTGAAGTAACCCTTATGGACCTCACTATCTGGCACATTGAATTCTAGTGTAGTAACCCTTATGGACCTCACTATCTGGCACATTGAATTCTAGTGTAGTAACCCTTATGGACCTCACATTGAATTCTAGTGTAGTAACCCTTATGGACCTCACTATCTGTCACATTGAATTCTAGTGTAGTAACCCATATGGACCTCACTATCTGGCACATTGAATTCTAGTGTAGTAACCCTTATGGACCTCACTATCTGGCACATTGAATTCTAGTGTAGTAACCCTTATGGACCTCACTATCTGGCACATTGAATTCTAGTGTAGTAACCCTTTTGGACCTCACTATCTGGCACATTGAATTCTAGTGTAGTAACCCTTATGGACCTCACTATCTGGCACATTGAATTCTAGTGTAGTAACCCTTATGGACCTCACTATCTGGCACATTGAATTCTAGTGTAGTAACCCTTATGGACCTCACTATCTGGCACATTGAATTCTAGTGAAGTAACCCTTTTGGACCTCACTATCTGTCACATTGAATTCTAGTGTAGTAACCCTTATGGACCTCACTATCTGGCACATTGAATTCTAGTGTAGTAACCACTTATGGACCTCACTATCTGGCACATTGAATTCTAGTGTAGTAACCCTTATGGACCTCACTATCTGGCACATTGAATTCTAGTGTAGTAACCCTTATGGACCTCACTATCTGGCACATTGAATTCTAGTGTAGTAACCCTTATGGACCTCACTATCTGGCACATTGAATTCTAGTGTAGTAACCCTTATGGACCTCACTATCTGGCACATTGAATTCTAGTGTAGTAACCCTTATGGACCTCACTATCTGGCACATTGAATTCTAGTGTAGTAACCCTTATGGACCTCACTATCTGGCACATTGAATTCTAGTGTAGTAACCCTGATGGACCTCACTATCTGGCACATTGAATTCTAGTGTAGTAACCCTTATGGAACTCACTATCTGGCACATTGAATTCTAGTGTAGTAACCCTTATGGACCACACTATCTGGCACATTGAATTCTAGTGTAGTAACCCTTATGGACCTCACTATCTGGCACGTTGAATTCTAGTGAAGTAACCCTTATGGACCACACTATCTGGCACATTGAATTATAGTGTAGTAACCCTTATGGACCTCACTATCTGGCACATTGAATTCTAGTGTAGTAACCCTTATGGACCTCACTATCTGCCACATTGAATTCTAGTGTAGTAACCCTTATGGACCTCACATTGAATTCTAGTGTAGTAACCCTTTTGGACCTCACTATCTGGCACATTGAATTCTAGTGTAGTAACCCTTATGGACCTCTCTATCTGCCACATTGAATTCTAGTGAAGTAACCCTTATGGACCTCACTATCTGGCACATTGAATTCTAGTGTAGTAACCCTTATGGACCTCACTATCTGGCACATTGAATTCTAGTGTAGTAACCCTTATGGACCTCTCTATCTGCCACATTGAATTCTAGTGAAGTAACCCTTATGGACCTCACTATCTGGCACATTGAATTCTAGTGTAGTAACCCTTATGGACCTCTCTATCTGGCACATTGAATTCTAGTGTAGTAACCCTTATGGACCTCACTATCTGGCACGTTGAATTCTA
The DNA here is from genome assembly GCF_045791955.1 of Oncorhynchus clarkii lewisi. NCBI lineage: Eukaryota > Metazoa > Chordata > Actinopteri > Salmoniformes > Salmonidae > Oncorhynchus > Oncorhynchus clarkii. The sequence continues at coordinate 2,947,360 of NC_092151.1, read as the reverse complement.
GTGAAGTAACCCTTATGGACCACACTATCTGGCACATTGAATTATAGTGTAGTAACCCTTATGGACCTCACTATCTGGCACATTGAATTCTAGTGTAGTAACCCTTATGGACCTCTCTATCTGGCACATTGAATTCTAGTGTAGTAACCCTTATGGACCTCACATTGAATTCTAGTGTAGTAACCCTTATGGACCTCACTATCTGGCACGTTGAATTCTAGTGTAGTAACCCTTATGGACCTCACATTGAATTCTAGTGTAGTAACCCTTATGGACCTCACTATCTGTCACATTGAATTCTAGTGTAGTAACCCATATGGACCTCACTATCTGGCACATTGAATTCTAGTGTAGTAACCCTTATGGACCTCACTATCTGGCACATTGAATTCTAGTGTAGTAACCCTTATGGACCTCACTATCTGGCACATTGAATTCTAGTGTAGTAACCCTTTTGGACCTCACTATCTGGCACATTGAATTCTAGTGTAGTAACCCTTATGGACCTCACTATCTGGCACATTGAATTCTAGTGTAGTAACCCTTATGGACCTCACTATCTGGCACATTGAATTCTAGTGTAGTAACCCTTATGGACCTCACTATCTGGCACATTGAATTCTAGTGAAGTAACCCTTTTGGACCTCACTATCTGTCACATTGAATTCTAGTGTAGTAACCCTTATGGACCTCACTATCTGGCACATTGAATTCTAGTGTAGTAACCCTTATGGACCTCACTATCTGGCACATTGAATTCTAGTGTAGTAACCCTTATGGACCTCACTATCTGGCACATTGAATTCTAGTGTAGTAACCCTTATGGACCTCACTATCTGGCACATTGAATTCTAGTGTAGTAACCCTTATGGACCTCACTATCTGGCACATTGAATTCTAGTGTAGTAACCCTTATGGACCTCACTATCTGGCACATTGAATTCTAGTGTAGTAACCCTTATGGACCTCACTATCTGGCACATTGAATTCTAGTGTAGTAACCCTTATGGACCTCACTATCTGGCACATTGAATTCTAGTGTAGTAACCCTGATGGACCTCACTATCTGGCACATTGAATTCTAGTGTAGTAACCCTTATGGAACTCACTATCTGGCACATTGAATTCTAGTGTAGTAACCCTTATGGACCACACTATCTGGCACATTGAATTCTAGTGTAGTAACCCTTATGGACCTCACTATCTGGCACGTTGAATTCTAGTGAAGTAACCCTTATGGACCACACTATCTGGCACATTGAATTATAGTGTAGTAACCCTTATGGACCTCACTATCTGGCACATTGAATTCTAGTGTAGTAACCCTTATGGACCTCACTATCTGCCACATTGAATTCTAGTGTAGTAACCCTTATGGACCTCACATTGAATTCTAGTGTAGTAACCCTTTTGGACCTCACTATCTGGCACATTGAATTCTAGTGTAGTAACCCTTATGGACCTCTCTATCTGCCACATTGAATTCTAGTGAAGTAACCCTTATGGACCTCACTATCTGGCACATTGAATTCTAGTGTAGTAACCCTTATGGACCTCACTATCTGGCACATTGAATTCTAGTGTAGTAACCCTTATGGACCTCTCTATCTGCCACATTGAATTCTAGTGAAGTAACCCTTATGGACCTCACTATCTGGCACATTGAATTCTAGTGTAGTAACCCTTATGGACCTCTCTATCTGGCACATTGAATTCTAGTGTAGTAACCCTTATGGACCTCACTATCTGGCACGTTGAATTCTAGTGAAGTAACCCTTATGGACCACACTATCTGGCACATTGAATTATAGTGTAGTAACCCTTATGGACCTCACTATCTGGCACATTGAATTCTAGTGTAGTAACCCTTATGGACCTCTCTATCTGGCACATTGAATTCTAGTGTAGTAACCCTTATGGACCTCACATTGAATTCTAGTGTAGTAACCCTTATGGACCTCACTATCTGGCACGTTGAATTCTAGTGAAGTAACCCTTATGGACCACACTATCTGGCACATTGAATTATAGTGTAGTAACCCTTATGGACCTCACTATCTGGCACATTGAATTCTAGTGTAGTAACCCTTATGGACCTCACTATCTGCCACATTGAATTCTAGTGTAGTAACCCTTATGGACCTCACATTGAATTCTAGTGTAGTAACCCTTTTGGACCTCACTATCTGGCACATTGAATTCTAGTGTAGTAACCCTTATGGACCTCTCTATCTGCCACATTGAATTCTAGTGAAGTAACCCTTATGGACCTCACTATCTGGCACATTGAATTCTAGTGTAGTAACCCTTATGGACCTCACTATCTGGCACATTGAATTCTAGTGTAGTAACCCTTATGGACCTCTCTATCTGCCACATTGAATTCTAGTGAAGTAACCCTTATGGACCTCACTATCTGGCACATTGAATTCTAGTGTAGTAACCCTTATGGACCTCTCTATCTGGCACATTGAATTCTAGTGTAGTAACCCTTATGGACCTCACATTGAATTCTAGTGTAGTAACCCTTATGGACCTCACTATCTGTCACATTGAATTCTAGTGTAGTAACCCTTATGGACCTCACTATCTGGCACATTGAATTCTAGTGTAGTAACCCTTATGGACCTCACTATCTGGCACATTGAATTCTAGTGTAGTAACCCTTATGGACCTCACTATCTGGCACATTGAATTCTAGTGTAGTAACCCTTATGGACCTCACTATCTGGCACATTGAATTCTAGTGTAGTAACCCTTTTGGACCTCACTATCTGTCACATTGAATTCTAGTGTAGTAACCCTTATGGACCTCACTATCTGTCACATTGAATTCTAGTGTAGTAACCCATATGGACCTCACTATCTGGCACATTGAATTCTAGTGTAGTAACCCTTATGGACCTCACTATCTGGCACATTGAATTCTAGTGAAGTAACCCTTATGGACCTCACTATCTGGCACATTGAGTTATAGTGTAGTAACCCTTATGGACCTCACTATCTGGCACATTGAATTCTAGTGTAGTAACCCTTATGGACCTCACTATCTGGCACGTTGAATTCTAGTGAAGTAACCCTTATGGACCACACTATCTGGCACATTGAATTATAGTGTAGTAACCCTTATGGACCTCACTATCTGGCACATTGAATTCTAGTGAAGTAACCCTTATGGACCTCACTATCTGGCACATTGAATTCTAGTGTAGTAACCCTTATGGACCTCACTATCTGGCACATTGAATTCTAGTGTAGTAACCCTTATGGACCTCACTATCTGTCACATTGAATTCTAGTGAAGTAACCCTTATGGACCTCACTATCTGGCACATTGAATTCTAGTGAAGTAACCCTTATGGACCTCACTATCTGGCACATTGAATTCTAGTGTAGTAACCCTTATGGACCTCACTATCTGGCACATTGAATTCTAGTGAAGTAACCCTTATGGACCTCACATTGAATTCTAGTGAAGTAACCCTTTTGGACCTCACTATCTGCCACATTGAATTCTAGTGAAGTAACCCTTATGGACCTCACTATCTGGCACATTGAATTCTAGTGTAGTAACCCTTATGGACCTCACTATCTGGCACATTGAAGAACTCCGGGTTCAGAGAACTCCACACTTAAATGCTACAAAATAAAATGATTTACAATAAATACAAAGTTAACTTGTTTTTCACTGGCAGCACAAGTGGAGCATTTGATTTGCAAACTCATCACATAATCAGCGTCTAGTCAAGCAACGCTAAAAAAGGAATTCTGGGTCACAGAATTTCAGATTTATTTTTATTTTTTTCAAAGTCCCCCCCACGCAATAGTAGAAAAGTATCAATACCCATTCATGACATACGAAAAGTGGTCTAAACATTAACAATGATTCAAATGTGTTCATATTTAAGTGATGTGGGTTTAAAACATGTTCCAATGTGAATCACTGTACATGGAATACAGCAGAAGCTATTCTGGATGCCGCAGTAGAAGTATTGTAGGGAAATCTCAGTTGGCTCTGTAGAATGTGTATATGGTGTCATTTCATGGGGCTCTGAATAATACGGAGTGTTGCTGGCCTTTAACTCCGTCCAATCACATCACGTGTTCCTCCTGCACTACAGAACAGCCGCTAACCAAACTGCAGTGCAGGGCATGGACACTGAACTAAAGGGCTATTACACACAAACAAACCTGGTGTGGTTTAAGCATTGTGAACACAGAAAATCGAATTCTGTTTTTCTAAAAACTGGGCTAAAACCAGAAAAAACGTGTGGGAAATCCGAAACCTTGGAAAAACAAAACAATAAAACGGAATTTGGGTTAAAAAAAAAAGTATTTTTGAAAGGCCCTACCAACGTGACTGCACTTTAGAGTGTGTCATCCTGCAGCACAGCATTGTGGGGGAAGTTGAGGTCAGGCCCAATATTGTCTATGCACCCAGGAGGGAAAGAGGTTGGGACATCCTAGAAATGTTTAACAGTAACATAATATATCAAATTTAGCAGACGCTTTTATCTAAATCCACTTACAGTCATGCGTGAATACATTTGTACGTATGGGTGGTCCCGGGAATCGAACCCACTATCCTGGCGTTGCAGTGCTCTACCCAGATGCATCACACGGTTATAGATGCTTTGTGACGCCTCAATTTAATACGAGGCAATAAGGCCTTTATTAAGTAGTGCTTATGCCTCCCTTTATAAAGCACAGGTTTATGTCATATTTGACATAGTGTTATGTGACACAGTTATGAACCCTTTATAAAGCATGACATATGGTTATAGATTATTTTTTTATGAAGGCTTTATGAAGCCCCAGATGGCTCCTCTAGCATCTCAGTGCTAGAGGCGTCACTACAGACCCTGGTTCGAATCCAGGCTGTATAACAACTGGCCGTGATTGGGAGTCCCATAGGGCGGCGCTCAATTGGCCCAGCGTCGTCCGGGTTTGGCCAGTGTAGGCCATCATTGTAAATAAGAATTTGTTCTTAACTGACTTTCCTAGTTAAATAAAACAATTTATTAAATTAGCTACACGTCATTTAAAGCTGCACTGAGAAAGGACTGCCTAAGACTGATATATCTGGCTACCCTGTTGACTACGCTAAACTTTTGGTAGCTCTTCACTTCCCCACTGTATGGTGTCACTAATCAGATGACATTATCCCTCTTCCTGTGTTGGAAAAAAGGTATTGTCTTTTAACTCCCTGTAGGTCGTCACTAGTTACCAAAGTCATAATTAGGACTAAACCCTGCCCATTTCAAACATTTATCTTATTAAAATCAGATTAAACCTAACCTTAACTCTAACTAAGCTCCTAACCTTATGCCTAACCTTAAATGAAGACCAAAAAGCATATTTTTTGTTTTCTTGTGTCTATCACCCTGTCTGCTTGTGTCTATCACCCCTGTCTATCACCCCTGTCTGCTTCTGTCTATCACCCCTGTCTATCACCCCTGTCTGTTTGTGTCCATCACCCTGTCTGTTTGTGTCTATCACCCCTGTCTGCTTGTCTATCACCCCTGTCTATCACCCCTGTCTGCTTGTGTCTATCACCCCTGTCTGCTTGTGTCTATCACCCTGTCTGCTTGTGTCTATCACCCCTGTCTGCTTCTGTCTATCACCCCTGTCTATCACCCCTTTCTGCTTGTGTCTATCACCCCTGTCTGTTTGTGTCTATCACCCCTGTCTGCTTGTGTCTATCACCCCTGTCTATCACCCCTGTCTGCTTCTGTCTATCACCCCTGTCTATCACCCCTGTCTGTTTGTGTCTATCACCCTGTCTGCTTGTGTCTATCACCCCTGTCTGCTTGTGTCTATCACCCCTGTCTATCACCCCTGTCTGCTTGTGTCTATCACCCCTGTCTGCTTGTGTCTATCACCCTGTCTGCTTCTGTCTATCACCCCTGTCTATCACCCTGTCTGTTTGTGTCTATCACCCCTGTCTATCACCCTGTCTGCTTGTGTCTATCACCCCTGTCTGCTTGTGTCTATCACCCCTGTCTATCACCCCTGTCTGCTTGTGTCTATCACCCCTGTCTGCTTGTGTCTATCACCCTGTCTGCTTCTGTCTATCACCCCTGTCTATCACCCCTGTCTATCACCCTGTCTGTTTGTGTCTATCACCCCTGTCTATCACCCCTGTTTGCTTGTGTCTATCGCCACTAAGCTTGAGTTTGTTTGCGTTCTAATAAACTTTGAGTGCATTCGAAGACCGTCTTTATCCGTTTGTTTCATTCTGCACGCAAGGGTTGTTGTTTATCTTCATAGTTTACCAGTGACATCAGTGGGAAAACTCCATCTTCTTTCAGATAAATTGGTCCCTGGGGCTGGATATCTAGCTGAAAGGAAGTGGGCTTCTCCACAGCATCCTTGTTCACTTGACTGTCTTGTCTGTTGTACTGTATTACTCATCGTTAGGGTAACGTCTGTGTGTTGTAACGTCTGTGTGTTGTAACGTCTGTGTGTTTTGTGTTGTAACGTCTGTGTGTTTTGTGTTGTAACGTCTGTGTGTTGTAACGTCAGTGTGTTGTAACGTCAGTGTGTTGTAACGTCTGTGTGTTTTGTGTTGTAACGTCTGTGTGTTGTAACGTCAGTGTGTTGTAACGTCAGTGTGTTGTAACGTCTGTGTGTTTTGTGTTGTAACGTCTGTGTGTTGTAACGTCTGTGTGTTTTGTGTTGTAACGTCTGTGTGTTTTGTGTTGTAACGTCTGTGTGTTGTAACGTCAGTGTGTTGTAACGTCTGTGTGTTGTAACGTCTGTGTGTTTTATGTTCTAATGTCTGTGTGTTGTAACGTCTGTGTGTTTTATGTTCTAATGTCTTTCCTTCCTCTCTGTTGTAGAAGTGGAACTCCGTCTCCCAAGAGGACGTTGACGACTCGGTCGCCTGCCATCAGAGGAAGCAGAGACCGGTTCACTGGAGAGTCCTACACCGTGTTAGGTAAACGTGCACGCGCAAACACACACAGAGTAATGTAGCAGAGACATGTTCACAGGAGAGCTATACACTCCTAGGTAGGTAAACACAACATCAACACATCGCTGTGTTAGGTAGGTAACCACAACATCACTGTGTTAGGTAGTTAACCACAACATCACTGTGTTAGGTAGGTAACCACAACATCACTGTGTTAGGTAGGTAACCACAACATCACTGTGTTAGGTAGGTAACCACAACATCACTGTGTTAGGTAGGTAACCACAACATCACTGTGTTAGGTAGGTAACCACAACATCACTGTGTTAGGTAGGTAACCACAACATCACTGTGTTAGGTAGGTAAACACAACATCACTGTGTTAGGTAGTTAACCACAACATCACTGTGTTAGGTAGTTAACCACAACATCACTGTGTTAGGTAGGTAACCACAACATCAACACATCACTGTGTTAGGTAGGTAACCACAACATCACTGTGTTAGGTAGTTAACCACAACATCACTGTGTTAGGTAGTTAATCACAACATCACTGTGTTAGGTAGGTAACCACAACATCACTGTGTTAGGTAGGTAACCACAACATCACTGTGTTAGGTAGGTAACCACAACATCACTGTGTTAGGTAGGTAACCACAACATCACTGTGTTAGGTAGGTAAACACAACATCACTGTGTTAGGTAGGTAAACACAACATCACTGTGTTAGGTAGTTAACCACAACATCAACACATCACTGTGTTAGGTAGGTAACCACAACATCACTGTGTTAGGTAGTTAACCACAACATCACTGTGTTAGGTAGTTAACCACAACATCAACACATCACTGTGTTAGGTAGGTAACCACAACATCACTGTGTTAGGTAGGTAACCACAACATCAACACATCACTGTGTTAGGTAGGTAAACGATACCAACCTTAAAGCACTCACATCTGTAGCCATGAAATGCTTTAAAAAGGCTGGTCATGGCTCACATCAACACCATTATCCCAGAAACCCTGGACCCACTCTAATGTGCATACCACCACAACAGATCCACAGATGACACAATCTCTATTGCACTCCACACTGCCCTTTCCCACCTGGGCAAGAGGAGCACCTGTGTGAGAATGCTGTTCATTGACTACAGCTCAGTGTTCAATATCATACGGTCTTCCAAGCTCAACACCAAGCTCAACACCAAGCTCAACACCAAGCTCAACACCAAGCTCAACACCAAGCTCAGGATTCTGAGACTGAACACCACATTAGTGTTGTGTCAGTCACTACCCACATAGTCAATAGTGGTGTGTTGTCACTGCTCCGTCAGATGTTTAATAAGACTGCTAGATAAATATGTTCAACAGGGTTTTCCTGTTACTGTGCATTGCAATGTTTCGTGTGTCGGTGTTTGTCCACTCCCAAGGGATTGAAAAGGTTTCCTGTCCTCCACACCCAGGAATAACATGACGATGTAATTATATCATATCTACTCCCAATAGACACCAGCAATGAATAACACTATGCACGTTTGTGTAGTGATTGATTCAAATGTCCTGTCTGTCCTCTCCAGTCACCAGCCAGGTATTATGTAAGACGTTATAATAGCATAGTGTCCACCCACCAGGTGACACCAACATGCAAGTTGTGTAGTTTGCTCTGTCTGTCACGAAGGGATTGATAAGCCTTCATGTCTGTCCACCACCCAACCCCCAGGTGATACCAGTATGGACTGTGGTCAACACTACTGGGAGGTGAAAGCCCTTAAAGACTGTAAGTCCTACAGTGTTGGGGTCTCCTACAGGAACCTGGGAAAGTTTGACCAGCTGGGTAAGACCAACACTACCTGGTGTATCCACATCAACAACTGGCTACAGCCCTCCTTCGCTGCCAAGCACAACAACAAGGCCAAGAGCCTGGACGGCACTGCGCCTGGACGCATCGGGGTCTTCTGTGACCTGGACTCAGGTGGGTTTATACAGTATAATATGAGGGGTTATTCAACACACTACGAGGTCCGGGGGTCTTCTGTGACCTGGACTCAGGTGGGTTGATGTTCGAGACATATAGGAACCACACCTGGGTTAAAAAAAGAATTTCAAATATTTCAGATACTTTTTAAGTATTTTCTTTAGCGGTGTCTGAGATGGCAGAAAGGCGGTGTTTACACTTTGGGGACTGTTGGTTACGTTTCGGCAGGAAAGCTCAGTCAAGCACAGCTAAAGTATTAGGAGCTAGCAGCCGTTGTTGATCCATACAATTTATACAGGTAGCAGCTGTTGTTGATCCATACATTTATACAGGTAGAAGCCGTTGTTGATCCATACATTTATACAGGTAGAAGCCGTTGTTGATCCATACATTTATACAGGTAGAAGCCGTTGTTGATCCATACATTTATACAGGTAGAAGCCGTTGTTGATCCATACATTTATACAGGTAGAAGCCGTTGTTGATCCATACATTTTATGCAGGTAGCAGCCGTTGTTGATCCATACATTTTATGCAGGTAGGAGCTACTGAGTTACAAGGCGGGTCCTCATTGTTCTACGCGGTACAGATTGGTGTGTTTTACAGTCAGTCGGGGTGGAATACCATATCCCTCAGGCCCCGGCGACCCGTATAGACAGGCCATTGGATACGGCCATATTGGATTTCATCTCCCTTCCCCAGGAAATGATTACAAACTAGGCTTTTGTCCTCTGACTATCAGAACTCACTTTACACCGTGCTCTCTCTGCGCTTGAAGTGACGTGGATACAGTAGTTTGAATTCTGTTTTGTTTTCTCTTGGTCTCCCTCAGGACAACTGTCCTTCTACAACGCTGAAACTAAGCAGTTGATCCACACGTTCAAGGCTAAGTTTAGCCAACCTGTTGTACCAGCCTTCATGGTAAGTTTTGTCTGTATTGTGGGTTATATTCTTGTCTTGACCGCCACTCCCTCACACCTGTATATTATACCCCCCTCCTCGAGAACTAGATAACACCAGAGAACTTGTCTTGCCTTTCCTCAAGAACTAGATAACACCAGAGAACTTGTCTTGCCTTTCTTGAACTAAACACTCTGATATGCTGTCTCTCTGGGTAAGAGCGTCTGATACGCTGTCTCTCTGGATAAGAGCCTCTGATACGCTGTCTCTCTGGATAAGAGCCTCTGATACGCTGTCTCTCTGGATAAGAGCCTCTGATATGCTGTCTCTCTGGATAAGAGCCGGTCCCTAGCGGGCCAATATGACACGTGTTACACAAAATGGGGATTTAAAAGAGAGAGAGAGTGAGAGTACATGAGAGAAAAACCCACTTGGGTGCATTTGTCAGCTATGCTTATTTTAACCCTAACCTTACCCCGGACTGACGCTCTTATGGGTCAGAATATAATGATGTAATTACGTGTTGATGGTCTCAGATGGGGGGTCTCTGAGTGGACAGTGTGGGAGGTCTCAGATGGGGGGTCTCTGAGTGGACAGTGTGGGAGGTCTCAGATGGGGGTCTCTAAGTGGACAGTGTGGGAGGTCTCAGATGGGGGTCTCCCAAGCTTTAAACATCCCAAGGAGCACTGTGCAAGCGATAATATTGAAATGGAAGGAGTATCAGACCACTGCAAATCTACCAAGACCTGGCCGTCCCTCTAAACTTTCAGCTCATACAAGGAGAAGACTGATCAGAGATGCAGCCAAGAGGCCCATGATCAGACCTCGTGTTGCGTTTTGGGTTTGCTGACCACTCAGACCTCGGGCTGAGTTTTGGGTTTCCTGACCACTCAGACCTCGGGTTGCGTTTTGGGTTTGCTGACCACTCAGACCTCGTGTTGCGTTTTGGGTTTGCTGACCACTCAGACCTCGGGCTGAGTTTTGGGTTTCCTGACCACTCAGACCTCGGGCTGAGTTTTGGGTTTCCTGACCACTCAGACCTCGGGTTGCGTTTTGGGTTTGCTGACCACTCAGACCTCGGGCTGAGTTTTGGGTTTCCTGACCACTCAGACCTTGGCTGCAGCTCAGGCTCACTTAGTCTGATCTGTTAATTCTTAACTCACAGGTCTTATAGCCGCGGGTCAGAAGTGGGCGTAACCGCCTTCAGGGCAAGTTCTCTGGGCGTAACTAGTTATGAGGCAAGGTCTGGATTTTACTCAGATCCAATTTAGACAACTAACGTCACATTTCATCTTTACCAAAACATTCTCTTTGATCTGGACATTTTCCACACAACGTACAATTTGCAAACATCACGCACATACTAGGAAAACTCTTAAAGTTACACTGTTTTTCGTTATAACGTCGTCCTTTAACTTTTAATAACATAGCAAAAACAACATTACATTTTCATATTCCGTCTGTGGTCATTACCACCGTTTGTGGCTGACGAAACCTATTGTCCCACAGTCCATTTTATTGCATGTTCATGTTCTGAGGCCGGTTCTCTATAGTGACAAAGGAATTTTGTCTGCTGCCTTAGTTTTACAATAGGTGTGAGGTGTCATAAACCCCCCCCCCCCCCCCCCCCCCATCTCCATACCTCTCCATCTCTTCACCCATGGTGGGTGTGAGAGATCTCTCTGTAGGATTGTGGTCCACGGTAACCTGTTATCTACAGGTATAATGTTGTTGACTATGATAGAGGTTTTGTATTAATGTGATGTGTTCCAGGTTTGGTGTGGTGGACTGAGCCTCAGTACAGGGATGCAGGTCCCTAGTGCAGTCAAGAGTTTCCAGAAGAACGAGAACGGCCTGGGAGGATCCAACAGCAGCCTCAACAGCATGGCCCAGTAGCCCAGACTGACTGGATGCATCTGGAACACCTGTTCCCTAGAACCCTCTAACTCAACTCTGGGGCTCCAGGCCATTTCCACTGTGTTTTTTTCATTGTTCCCCTCTAATCAGGGACTGATTTAGACCTGGGACACCAGGTGGGTGATTCCCCTCTAATCAGGGCCTGATTTAGACCTGGGACACCAGGTGGGTGATTCCCCTCTAATCAGGGCCTGATTTAAACCTGGGACACCAGGTGGGCGATTCCCCTCTAATCAGGGCCTGATTTAGACCTAGGACACCAGGTGGGTGATTCCCCTCTAATCAGGGCCTGATTTAAACCTGGGACACCAGGTGGGCGATTCCCCTCTAATCAGGGCCTGATTTAGACCTAGGACACCAGGTGGGTGATTCCCCTCTAATCAGGGCCTGATTTAGACCTAGGACACCAGGTGGGTGATTCCCCTCTAATCAGGGCCTGATTTAGACCTAGGACACCAGGTGGGTGATTCCCCTCTAATCAGGGCCTGATTTAGACCTGGGACACCAGGTGGGTGATTCCCCTCTAATCAGGGCCTGATTTAAACCTGGGACACCAGGTGGGCGATTCCCCTCTAATCAGGGCCTGATTTAGACCTAGGACACCAGGTGGGTGATTCCCCTCTAATCAGGGCCTGATTTAGACCTGGGACATCAGGTGGGTGATTCCCCTCTAATCAGGGCCTGATTTAGACCTGGGACACCAGGTGGGTGCAATAATGATCAGGTAAAACAGAAACCCAGCAGGCTCCGGACCTCGTGGGGTCAGAGTTTCAATACCCCTGACCTCGTGGGGTCAGAGTTTCAATACCCCTGACCTCGTGGGGTCAGAGTTCAATACACCTGACCTCGTGGGGTCAGAGTTTCAATACCCCTGACCTCGTGGGGTCAGAGTTCAATACCCCTGACCTCGTGGGGTCAGAGTTCAATACCCCTGCTCTATAGGCACTATATAAGGAATAGTGTGCCAATTCAGACGCAACCAATGATTAACTGAACTCGCTCCTGTTCTGACTTCCTGTGCAAGTACAATCCCTTCCTGTTCTTGATCTGTCAGTCAACCCAGAGCCGCCCCAACGCATGAGAAACACTAAGCCTTTTTCTCTGTCTGGCGCTAGAAGAAACCAAACCAGCCTCGCCTTCCCTCCTCACAGTTTAACCAAGCAGCTACAGACCCTTAAAGGAATGAAGATCTAGCCCCGTGGTGCACAACCATATCCCAGCTGCAGCATTAGGGGTTAGGGGAACCCTCTGAACCATGTTCCAGATCTCTTAGGGGATCGAACACCCATAGGATTCTCATTCTGTATCAGGAATGCTAGATGTTTCATCAGGGAATAGACCAGTGCTTTTCTCCCTTGTTTTAGTTAGAATGCTGAGTTTTAGATAAGTCTGTGTCTCTCTGAAGTGTGAAGGTGTGTTTTGGCATGATGAGAAACTCTGTTGATTACTTACCAGCTGTATATTGTCTCCTATATTTTTGTTTTTTATGTATGGCAGTGTGAGTGATTGGCTTAGAAACACTTCCTCTCTCCTAGAGGCTTCTTTTGGTTTGAACCCTCAGTTTCTTCAGTATGCTACTGAACAATACCTTTGACCTCGTGTGTGGTACTGTGTGGTACTGCGTGGTACTGTGTGGGACTGTGTGGTACTGTGTGGTACTGTGTGATACTGTGTGGTACTGTGTGGTACTGTGTGGTACTGCGTGATACTGCGTGGTACTGCGTGGTACTGCGTGATACTGCGTCGTACTGCGTGGTACTGCGTGGTCCTGCGTGATACTGCGTGGTACTGTGTGATACTGCGTGGTCCTGCGTGGTACTGCGTTATACTGCGTCGTACTGAGTGGTACTGCGTGATACTGCATGATACTGCGTGGGACTGTGTGGGACTGTGTGGGACTGTGTGGTACTGTGTGATACTGCGTGATACTGCGTGGTCCTGCGTGATACTGCGTGGTACTGTGTGATACTGCGTGGTCCTGCGTGGTACTGCGTGATACTGCGTCGTACTGAGTGGTACTGCGTGATACTGCGTGATACTGTGTGGGACTGTGTGGGACTGTGTGGGACTGTGTGGGACTGTGTGGGACTGTGTGGTACTGTGTGATACTGCGTGATACTCCGTGATACTGCGTGGTACTGCGTGATACTGCGTCGTACTGCGTGATACTGCGTCGTACTGCGTGGTACTGTATGATAAGTAGTGCTGCTATTTATGCAGCCCTTTCTTCTCTTCCTATGTTCTGCCTGTTAGTTGTGGACCAGGCTCCCTCTCAAATGGCATCCTGTTCTCTGTGTACTGCACTACTTATAGGGAATAGGATGCTGTCTGTCTGTCTGTCTGTCTGTCTGTCTGTCTGTCTGTCTGTCTCTGTCTGTCTGTCGTGTTCTTATCCATGTCTGTCTGTCTGTCTGTCGGTCGGTCGGTCGGTCGGTCGGTCGGTCTGTCGGTCTGTCTGTCAGTCAATGTAAATGGGATACTGTCACCTGGTGTCTGGTGCCTGGTGCCTGGTGCCTGGTGCCTGGTGTCTGGTGCCTGGTGCCTGGTGCCTGGTGTCTGGTGCCTGGTGTCTGGTGTCTGTCACCTGGTGTCTGGTGTCTGTCACCTGGTGTCTGGTGTCTGGTGTCTGTCACCTGGTGTCTGGTGTCTGTCACCTGGTGTCTGGTGCCTGGTGTCTGGTGTCTGTCACCTGGTGCCTGGTGTCTGTCACCTGGTGCCTGGTGTCTGGTGTCTGGTGCCTGGTGTCTGGTGTCTGGTGTCTGTCACCTGGTGCCTGGTGTCTGGTGTCTGGTGTCTGGTGCCTGGTGTCTGGTGCCTGGTGTCTGGTGTCTGGACAATGCCTTTGAAATAATTCCATAAAACAACCAAGCGGGCGGCAGACCGACAAGAAAACATATTTCATCATACGTAACAACATTCTTGATTTAGTTTTGAAATAATCATTTCACTTGACATAATTTAGTTCTCGCTGAATGCTGAAGATGTCACATTGACCTTGATTATTGAGCCAGATTGATTCCTCCATTAAGAAAATAACCGACCCATCGTTTCCATGTATAATGGTCCAACTCTTTTCAATGTTTCGTTATTTCATGTTCTTCTCTATTTTCCCATGCTGCTGTTCTGTGTTGGGTCCTGGGGGGGGGAGAACGACATCCTGTTGTCTTCAAGTGGGACAAACTTTTTTTTGAGTAACATTCACACTTCACATAAATATTTGTTTGATATTTGACGGTGACATCAATCAATCAACCAATCAAATGTATTTATGAAGTCGTCAGCTGATGTCTCAAAGTGCTGTCCAGAAACCCAGCCTAAAACCCCCAAACAGCAAGCGGTGACTCTTTAGATATCTCCTCCTCTTTGTTGAACACCAAATAAACTGTTTTCACCCCTAGCAAAGTGTTTTATCTTTATACCCTAGATTATAAATAATTGACCCCTAAATCTAGTGTGAGGCAGGTTGATTTAAAAAAAAAAATTAAAGTGAAGAATTTCTATGTTTTCATCTTACTAACATTTTGAAATGCAATGAGCTATCTATTTTAAATGTATTCCTCAGATGGTAGGCTAATGCTATTCTAGTGTGACCTGTTATCTTTCATCTATTCTCCTCAGATGGTAGGCTAATGCTATTCTAGTGTTATCTATCATCTATTCTCCTCAGATGGTAGGCTAATGCTATTCTAGTGTTATCTATCATCTATTCTCCTCAGATGGTAGGCTAATGCTATTCTAGTGTTATCTATCATCTATTCTCCTCAGATGGTAGGCTAATGCTATTCTAGTGTGACCTGTTATCTATCATCTATTCTCCTCAGATGGTAGGCTAGGGCTATTCTAGAGATGTATTTTTTAATTTATTTTTTTAACTAGGCAAGTCAGTTAAGAACAAATTCTTACTTACAATGATGCCCTAGGAACAGTGGGTTAACTGCCTTGTTCAGGGGCAGGACAACAGATTTTTACCTTGTCAGCTCGGGGATTCAATCTAGCAACCTTTCAGTTACGGGCCCAACGCTCTAGGCTGGAAGTGGCCAGACGAAAGCCACATGACAGCCGCTTGAAGTTTGCCAAAAGACACCTAAAGGACTCTGACCATGAGAAACAAGATTCTCTGGTCTGATGAAACCAAGATTCAACTCTTTGGCCTGAATGCCAAGCGTCACGTCTGGAGGAATCCTGGCACCATCCCTACGGTGAAGCATGGTGGTGGCAGCATCATGCTGTGGGGATGTTTTTCAGCGGCAGTGACTTGGAGATTAGTCACGATTGAGGGAAAGATGAACGGAGCAAAGTACAGAGATCCTTGATGAAAATCTGCTCCAGTGCTCTCAGGACCTCAGACTGGGGTGAAGGTTCACTTTCCAAAAGGACAACGACCCTAAGCACACAGCCAAGACAACGCAGGACTGGCTTTGGGACAAGTCTCTGAATTTCCTTGAGTGGCCCAGCCAGAGCCCAGACTTGACCCCCAATCGAACATCTCTGGAGAGACCTGAAAATAGCTGTGCAGCGACGCTCCCCATCCATCATGTAATAACCCAGCACCAACAACCAAACCTCGCTATATTTACAGAAAACAACACAACTATTGACACCAGTGCCTGCAACCCAGCAATTAGGTCATCCAAACAACCCAACATTTTGTTGAGTGTAACTTGCAAGAAGCCTTGACCTGTTTGGGGCACATTATTTCTGTACTTAAATTATCAAGATAAGCTAGCTACTTGTTTTAAAACAATGAAAGATCTAATTGTTAGAAAGAATGAATGTATCTGCTACATTTATGAGAATAATACATACATTTACCTACCTTATCAATCTCGAAGACGATATACTAATTTATCACTCAAAAAAAGCGCTATGAAGGGAGCGCATCACAAACATCTTTCTAGGGTGTCTATGCTATCCTCCTCCCAATACAGCCTCCTCCAACACCACAGGTAGGAGAAGGGTATCCATCTGCTACGGGGAAGTTTTACTCTGATGTCAAATCGACTCATATTGTTGCTAGCTAGCTACCTCAGCTGTTGTCCTAGGTAATATGCTACTGAACCGGGGCACTAGCATATTGACATGCATATTTTGTATTATAAAACAGCACCGTATTCCCCTAAAATTACAAGTGTTTGGGGCAAATCATCAGTTAGCTAGGTACCCATCACATGATTTGTGCAAAAATATGATAGCTAACTTTAGCTAGCTAAGCGCTAGCCAGTCAGTCAGTGGCGCCGACAGATTGAAACTGGTATTAACAAAATGTGTTTCACTCTATTACATAAAACATGACATTGCTAACTAAAGTTGTATTTAATACGTTTAATGAATAAGTTAGACACCCATCAGACACATTTGGTAGGTACTGTAGCTAGCTAGATAACTTGGTTTCCATTTCCCAACAGTTACTGGTCTTGTAACTCATGTGTTTACCAGAAACGGCTTCTGGGAAACTGTTTGCCTGATAAATATTATTGTTGCCAAAGGTTTGCCGCAGATTCACCACTAGTGGCAAACGTTTGCAAACTTCTGGCACGTTTTGTGGCACACTGTTTAGTTTGCAGCAAATTTGCCAAAAGAATGCGGGAAGTTTGCAGCACAAAATTCCTTTTTGTAAGGGTATAAGCTTTTTTTTTTTTTTTAAACTGATAACAATCTATCCAAACTGTGCAGTGGCCATTTTAATGAATGGACAGAGATCTGTTACAAAACACCAGAAAACGTAATGATATTGAGAGATTTTTAAGCCCAGCCTTTGATACTGGGTAAACCGACAAGGTAGGGAGTAGAGGTGTCCCCAACTAAAACAAATCTTGGTCCACCGAGTGTCGTCTCTTTTTTTTCGACCTTTTACATTTTCAAACGTGTATTTTTATATATATAAAAACACCATGTGTAAAAATATATATATATATTATATAACTATATGCACTGAGCTTGTCTAATACTTTAAGCACACTGTTTGATTAAATAATTCAGACACAAATGACTCGAGGAAGCCTGACGGCAATTAATTTGGGCCTGGCTCTGACTTGTCGCTCTGTGTCAAACAAAGACCGCTAGTGCCTGTAACCCGGGCAGATCTCTCTCTCTCCGCCCAACCATACGATAAACACTGTTTATGTGCTGAAGCTGCAACATAATTACACAACTGTAGGGCCACTACACTACACTACCCTCTGTAGCGCCTTATGGTCGGAGCCCGAGCGGTTGCCGTACCAGGCGGTGACGCAACCGGTCAGGATGCTCTCGATGGTGTAGCTGTAGAACTTTTTGAGGATCTGGGGACCCATGACAAATCTTTTCAGTCTCCTGAGGGCGGAAAGGTGCTGTCGTGCCCTCTTCACAACTGTCTTGGACCATGATAGTTTGTTGGTGATGTGGACACTTGAAACTCTCGACCCGCTCCACTGCAGCCCCGTCGATGTTATTGGGCGCCTCTTCGGCCCTCCTTTTCTTGTAGTCCACGATCATCTCTTTTGTCTTGCTCACGTTGAGGGAGAGTTCACTGGTTTTCCAAAAATTCTGTTTGAAGGATGCCGGATCTTAATTCCGGGACCGCGAAATGCCTCGTTTCACACTCCCTCATCTGATTGGTCGAGTTGGCGGCTTCTGACTTTGTGGCTGTGATAACTAGTGACGACCAGAAGACTGTCATGACTGGAAGGAAACCAGCAATTATCTCATTAACATCAACTGCTAACCTTTACCTAAATATCCTAACCTGCTACTCGAGTTATCCTAACTTGCTGGGTAAATTCTCCTAATTTGCTACGAAAAATCTGTTTCTGAATTTAATTAGACAAAAGCTGTTTCCATCGAGCCAAGACCCCACCAGACAGCTCAGCCCAGACGGCCTGCCGAGAGCTTCAAAGCGACTGCCTGACTGATTGACAAATCACATTGCATCATAAATACCTACTCAACATTATTTGTAGATCAGTCAGTCACAATTTACCCATGATACATTGCGGTTTTAACGCTCTGGCCAATAAAATGCTTGCACCAGCTGACATGGATTTCAGAGTTTAGCTCAATTATTGTGTGGCTGTTTATTGAATGACTGTTTATTGTAATGTGGGACATATGAGTCAGTCACCTTGCTGTTTTCCTTCACACTGTCATAGAATGTCATAAAACAGACAGAAGAGGTTAGTTATAAATATATTTGGTCAAACTCTCAGAATACAGCGTGTACTCCAGCCCAGCAGGAGGCGATGTGACTAGATGTTTCCTGATGCTGAACAACATCACTGTCCCGGAAGAAGTCAGTAGTTTGTTTAGGTTTTATTTATTTTTGTCGGACGTTGAAGCTACACAGAGACTAAACTGGCTTTGGTAAGTTAACATGTAATTCAGTAATGTTACATCTTGGACCATCATTATCCAGTTAGCTGTTTTTTCCAACCTCGGTTTATCAGGATATAACCTTGTTTGCTGGGCCCACCGCGCCGGTAGCATCGTACCGTTATTGATGTGCGACTACTGTAATATCTTCTCTCGGTTACACTAAATGTAGCTACTTCAAAGTGACGTGTGTTAACATGAAAATCAGTGCTATATTTTCTGCTGAAGAGTAACGTTAGATATTTTATTTTACCTTTATTTAACCAGGTAAGCTAGTTGAGAACAAGTTCTCATTTGCAACTGATAAAGGATAGCAGTTCGACACGAACAACACAGAGTTACACATGGAATAAACAAACACACAGTCAATAATACAGTAGAAAAAAAGTATATATACAGTGTGTGCAAATAAGGGAGTTAAGGCAATAAATAGGCCATGGTGGCGAAGTAATTACAATATGGCAATTAAACACTGGAATGGTAGATGTGCAAAAGATGGATGTGCAAGTAGAGATACTGTGGTGCAAAAGGAGCAAAATAAATAAATACAGTATGGGGATGAGGTGGATAGATGGGCTGTATATGTAACAGTATAGACTTTACGTCCGTCCCCTCTCCCCGACCTGGGCGCGAACCAGGGACGCTCTGCACACGTCAACAGTCACCCTCGAAGCATCGTTACCCATCGCTCCACAAAACCCGCGGATCTTGCAGAGCAAAGGGAACAACTACTTCAAGGTCTCGGAGCGAGTGACGTCACTGATTGAAACGCCTCTAGCGCGCACCACCGCTGAATAGCTAGCCATTTCACATCGGCTACATATACAGATGGGCTATGAACAGGTGCAGTGATCTGTGAGCTGCTGCTCTGACAGCTGGTTCTTAATGCTAGTGAGGGAGATGGGAATCTCCAGCTTCAGTGATTTTTGCAGTTTGTTCCAGTCAGTGGCAGCAGAGAACTGGAAGGAAAGGCGACCAAAAGAGGAATTGGCTTTGGGGGTGACCAGTGAGATATACCTGCTGGAGCGCGTGCTACAGGTGGGTGATGCTGTGGTGACCAGCGAGCTGAGATAGGGCGGGGCTTTACCTAGCAGAGACTTGTAGATAACCTGTAGCCAGTGGGTTTGACAACGAGTATGAAGCGAGGGCCAGCCAACGAGAGCGTACAGGTCGCAGTGGTGGGTAGTGTATGGGGCTTTGGTGACAAAACGGACGGCACTGTGATAGACTGCATCCAGTTTGTTGAGTAGAGTTGGAGGCTATTTTGTAAATGACATCGGTAGGATGGTCAGTTTTACGACGGTATGTTTGGCAGCATGAGTGAAGGATGCATTGTTGCTAGTGTTAGTTTTATTTTTAAGAGCAGTTGGAGGCCACGGAATGAGAGTTGTATGGCATTGAAGCTTGCCTGGAGGGTTGTTAACACAGTGTCCAAAGAAGGGCCAGAAGTATACAGAATGGTGTCGTCTGCGTAGAGGTGGATCAGAGAATCACCAGCAGCAGGAGCGACATCATTGATGTATACAGAAAAGAGAGTCGGCCTGAAAATTGAACCCTGTGGCACCCCCATAGAGACTGCCAGAGGTCCAGATAACAGGCCCTCCGATTTGACACACTGAACTCTATCAGAGAAGTAATTGGTGAACCAGGCGAGGCAATCATTTGAGAAACCTAGGCTGTTGAGTCTGACGATAAGAATATGGTGATGGACAGAGTCGAAAGCCTTGGCCAGGTCGATGAATACGGCTGCACAGTAATGTCTCTTATCGATGCCGGTTATGATATCGTTAAGGACCTTGAGCGTGGCTGAGGTGCACCCATGACCAGCTCGGAAACCAGATTGCATAGCGGAGAAGGTACGGTGGGATTCGAAATGGTCAGTAATCTGTTTGTTAACTTTGCTTTCAAAGTCCTTAGAGATGCAGGGTAGGATGGATATAGGTCTGTAGCGGTTTGGGTCTAGAGTGTCTCCCCCTTTGAAGAGGGGGATGACCGCGGCAGCTTTCCAATCTTTGGGGATCTCAGACGATACGAAAGAGATGTTGAACAGGCTAGTAATAGGGGTTGCAACAATTTCAGCAGATAATTTTAGAAAGAGAGGGTCCAGATTGTCTAGCCACGGCTGATTTGTATGGGTCTAGATTATGCAGCTCTTTCAGAACATCAGCTATCTGGATTTGGGTGAGGGAGAAATGCTGGGGGCTTGGGCGGGTTGCTGTGGAGGGTGCCGGGCAGTTGACCGGGGTAGGAGTGGCCAGGTGGAAGGCATGGCCTGCCTTACAAAAATGCTTATTGAAATTCTCAATTATCTTGGATTTATCGGTGGTGACAGTGTTTCCTAGCCTCAGAGCAGTGGGCAGCTGGGAGGAGGTGTTCTTATTCTCCATGGACTTTACAGTGTCCCAGAACCTTTTGGAGTTTGTGCTGCAGGATGCAAATTTCTGTTTGAAAAAGTTAGCTTTTGCTTTCCTAACTGCCTGTGTATGTTGGTTCCTATCTTCCCTGAAAAGTTGGCTATCACGGGGGCTATTCGATGCTACGCCACAGGATGTTTTTGTGCTGGTCAAAGGCAGACAGGTCTGGAGTGAACCAAGGACTATATATATTCCTGGTTCTACATCTCTTTGAATGGGGCATGCTTATTTAAGATGGTGAGGAAGGCACTTTTTAAAGAATAACCAGGCATCCTCTACTGTTGGGATGAGGTCAATGTCGTTCCAGGATACCCCGGCCAGGTTGATTAGAAAAGGCCTGCTCGCAGAAGTGTTTTAGGGAGCGTTTGACAGTGATGAGGGGTGATCGTTTGTTCCCAGACCCATTACGGATGGAGACTATACAGTACCTATACCAGGGATGGGAAACTTTGATGGTGGTGGGGGCCAGCAATCAAATCTGAACTCATCATGAGGGTTCCGCAGTGGCTCGCAGGTTAGCATACCCACATTCATACCCACCTTCATACCCACCTTCGTACCCACATTCGTACCCACCATCATACCCACCATCATACCCACCATCATACCCACACATGTAGTCAGACTTTGCCTTTCTCTCTCTATCTCACTCTCTCTATCTCGATCTCTCTCTCTCAGTATCCCTGCCATCTGATGAACATGGTTAGAGGGCCACCTCAACACTACTACCGTTCTACCACAGTAGAGGGCCACCTCAACACTACTACCGCTCTACCACAGTAGAGGGCCACCTCAACACTACTACCGCTCTACCACAGTAGAGGGCCACCTCAACACTACTACCGCTCTACCACAGTAGAGGGCCATCTCAACACTACTACCGCTCTACCACAGTAGAGGGCCACCTCAACACTACTACCGCTCTACCACAGTATAGGGCCACCTCAACACTACTACCGCTCTACCACAGTAGAGGGCCACTTCAACACTACTACCGTTCTACCACAGTAGAGGGCCATCTCAACACTACTACCGCTCTACCACAGTAGAGGGCCACCTCAACACTACTACCGCTCTACCACAGTAGAGGGCCACCTCAACACTACTACTGCTCTACCACAGTAGAGGGCCACCTCAACACTACTACTGCTCTCCCACAGATGACATCTTTGGCTCTGCTGTGCCAAAGCAACTAAGGAGGACTGATGCTTCGCTTTAACAAAACAGCGGTTCTGGCCCTCCTCATCGCTACCAGCTCTGTTTTCCTCCTATTCCAGCTCTATCACTACAGACAGCATGTCTCTCAGGTGAGTTGAACTTGACAACCATAAGTTTGCTGTAAAAGGTGTGTGTGTGTGTGTGTTTTAACTTTTGATTTCGTTCTAGAATGGACCACATATGTTTGGAAGGACAGTTCATCTGTCAGGAAAGGATACTCAGTGGGTAAGCTCTTTCTAGGCTAGACCTTCTAGTCCATGACCGTTTTCCCCACAAATAAGCAACACAGTTGAAGTCGGAAGTTTACATACACCTTAGCCAAATACATTTAAACCCAGTTTTTCACAATTCCTGACATTTAATCCTAGTAAAGAATTCCCTGTTAGGATCACCATTTTATTTTAAGAATGTGAAATGTCAGAATAATTATTTATTTCAGCTTGTATTTCTTTCATCACAATCCCAGTGGGTCAGAAGTTTACACACACTCAATTCGTATTTGGTAGCGTTGCCTTTAAATTGTTTAACTTGGGTCAAACGTTTCGGTAGCCTTTCACAAGCTTCCCAAAATAAGATGGGTGAATTTTGGCCCATTCCTCCAGACAGAGCTGGTGTAACTGAGTCAGGTTTGTAGGCCTCCTTGCTCGCACACGCTTTTTCAGTTCTGCCCACACATTTTCTATAGGATTGAGGTCAGGGCTTTGTGATGGTCACTCCAATACCTTGACTTTGTTGTCCTTAAGCTATTTCGCCACAACTTTGGAAGTATGCTTGGGATCATTGTCCATTTGGAAGACCCATTTGTGACCAAGCTTTAACTTGTCTTGAGATGTTGCTTCAATATATCCACATAATTTTACTACCTCATGATGCCATCTATTTTGTGAAGTGCACCAGTCCCTCCTGCAGCAAAGCACCCCCACAACATGATGCTGCCACTCTCGTGCTTCACGGTTGGGATGGTGTTCTTCAGCTTGCAAGCATCCCCCTTTTTCCTCCAAACATAACGACTGTCATTATGGCCAAACAGTTCTATTTTTGTTTCATTAGACCAGAGGACATTTCTCCAAAAAGTACGATCTTTGACCCCAGGTGCAGTTGCAAACCGTAGTCTGGCTTTTTTTATGTTGGTTTTGGAGCAGTGACTTCTTCCTTGCTGAGCAGCCTTTCAGGTTATGTCGATATAGGACTCGTTTTACTGTGGCTATAGAAACTTTTGTGCCTGTTTCCTCCAGCATCTTCACAAGGTCCTTTGCTGTTGTTCTGGGATTGATTTGCACCTTTCGCACCAAAGTACGTTCATCTCTAGGAGACAGAACGCGTCTCCTTCCTGAGAGGTATGACGGCTGGTGTTTATACTTGCATACTATTGTTTGTACAGATGAACGTGGTACCTTCAGGTGTATGGAAATTCCTCCAATGAATGAACCAGACTTGTGGAAGTCTACAATTTTTATCCAAGGTCTTGGCTGATTTCTTTTGATTTTCCCATGATGTCAAGCAAAGAGGCACTGAGCTTGAAGGTAGACCTTGAAATACATCCACAGGTACACCTCCAATTGACTCACATGATGTCAATTAGCCTATCAGAAGCTTCTAAAACCATGACATCATTTTCTGGAATTTTCCAAGCTGTTAAAAGGCACAGTCAACTTAGTGTATGTAAACTTCTGACCCACTGGAATTGTGATACAGTGAATTATAAGTGAAATAATCTGTCTGTAAACAATTGTTGGAAAAATTACTTGTGTCATGCACAAAGTAGATGTCCTAACCGACTTGCCAAATCTATAGTTTGTTAACAAGGAATTTGTGGAGTGGTTGGAAAAACAAGTTTTAATGACACCAACCTAAGTGTATGTAAACGTCCCACTTCAACTGTATTATCAAATCGTATTGGTCTCGTACAAAGGGTTAGCAGATGTTATTGTGAGTGTAGCGTGTAGCGAAATGCTTTTATACAGAATGACTTTCTGCCAATCTTTGAATATAATTTATGTTGGGTTAAAATGATGAATAGTCTATTTGAGTAACCTGTTAATTTCCAGTCCTCTGAGCCATATGTTAAAATGGGTATGTTGTTGTTGTTGATGTTGTTGTTGAATCGGAACCCTGTCGACTAATACAGCAGGTGGTGAAGAAGTTCATGGGTCTGGTCCATAAGTACAACATGCCAGTGTTCCTGGTGGACACAGCCTCCCTAGGCCTCCTGTCTCAGGACTCTATGCTGCTGAGAGACAGCCTGGTTAAAGAACCCCACTGTACTTTCCTCTGCACTAACAGAGACGTCCTCACCTTCGCTCTGCTCAACAACCTTTGGAAATACGACGTAAGGAATTAAGTGACACTCGGCTATAGATAACAAGAGCTAGATGTAGAGCTGTAGAGCTATATATAGAGCTGTAGAGCTAGATATAGAGCTGTAGAGCTAGATATAGAGCTGTAGAGCTAGATATAGAGCTAGATATAGAGCTGTAGAGCTAGATGTAGAGCTGTAGAGCTAGATATAGAGTGAGATGTAGATATATAGAGTGAGATGTAGAGCTAGATATAGAGTGAGATGTAGATATATAGAGTGAGCTGTAGAGCTAGATATAGAGCTAGATATAGAGCTGTATAGCTAGATATAGAGCTGTAGAGCTAGATGTAGAGCTGTAGAGCTAGATATAGAGTGAGATGTAGATATATAGAGTGAGCTGTAGAGCTAGATATAGAGTGAGATGTAGATATATAGAGTGAGCTGTAGAGCTAGATATAGAGTGAGATGTAGATATATAGAGTGAGATGTAGAGCTAGATATAGAGTGAGATGTAGATATATAGAGTGAGCTGTAGAGCTAGATATAGAGTGAGATGTAGATATATAGAGTGAGATGTAGAGCTAGATATAGAGTGAGATGTAGATATATAGAGTGAGATGTAGAGCTAGATATAGAGTGAGATGTAGATATATAGAGTGAGATGTAGAGCTAGATATAGAGTGAGATGTAGATATATAGAGTGAGCTGTAGAGCTAGATATAGAGTGAGATGTAGATATATAGAGTGAGATGTAGAGCTAGATATAGATATAAAGAGCCGTAGAGCTAGATGTAGAGATATAAGAGCTAGATATAGAACTGTTTGTCTAATAACGTGCTCATTTGATTCTAAGCAGAGCTTTGTTTTCATTATAGTTGATAACGTCATTGTAGTGATGTGTTTGACTCCTCTGACTTGTCCACTGGTTATTTGAGCAGAAGCCTGGGTTGTATTCATTAGTACACACCGTAGCCTAGATGTTTTTCAACGGAAAATGAACTATTGGGACACGTTTCTGTCCTTTTTCTTCCATTTGGTGCCAAATGAACACGACTCTGGTATCTGTTGTGATCAGGCTGGTTTGGTGACGGCAGCTGAAGAGAAGGGCTTTGAACTGTTGGAGGTGCGAGGGAAAGACCCTCGATTGGTCAGCATGGACGACCTATCAGGAAACGAGATCCCCCTCCACTTCCTGTTCCGTCTCCAAGGTTACGTGGTCCATGTGGTGGTCCTGTACGAGCGCAGCGGGAACTACCTGTGGCATGGCGTCCTGCGACTCAAACCAAACATGGACAGGAAGTTCGCCCCCTTCAGAAGGCTGGACTATGGCCGCAACGCTGGCGCCTATGACAGGTAGGTAGACACCAGGAGTGTGTATTCATTAGTTTTGTATTCACATAGTAGCACACCGTAGTAAAACCTTTTGAAACAGTACTTTTTGCAACGGAAACAATAGTATCTTATTGGATAAGTAAAAGTTAGTCCCGTCCCGTTTGGTTTCTAGTGAATACATCCCAGCCCTTCTTTCCGCTGTACCTGCTTCTTCTGTAAAACCTCCTTAGAATAGTCCAGAAACCACATCGGAAACGGTCAAACGTGCTCTTGACAAGTCGTACAGTACATTATAACTGCATCAGACTGCGTTCTACATGCAGACGCTGAGTATTTGTCAGTAACCACAGGAGGCTGGAGATTGCAAGAAAACTTAGCTTGGTTGTTTCTCTCCCGTCAGGCCAGAGCTGGTACTGACCACGTTGGACGGGCTGGATGTCCGGATCCCCAGGAACATCTCTGGATTCCTGACTGAATATTCCCAGGCTCGTTTTCTGGAGTGTAGATACAGGGATGCACGCTCCTTCTTCCAGGTCTGTGGTTTCATGTCTCACTTTCGTAGCGTGCCTCACTGTTTTACAAAATGTTGTCACGTTACAGCCTTATTATAAAATTGATTAAATTGTTTTTTCCCCCCCTCATCAATCTATACACAATACCCCATCATGACATCACAATACCCCATCATGACATCACAATACCCCATCATGACATCACAATACCCCATCATGACATCACAATACCCCATCATGACATCACAATACCCCATCATGACGATACCCCATAATGACATCACGATAATGACAAATGACAAAGCAAAACGTTTTTTTTTTTTTTTTATGTGTGCTAATTTCTATCACATTTACATAACTATTCAGACCCTTTACTCAGTACTTTGTTGAAGCACCTTTGGCAGCGATTACAGCCTTGAGTCTTCTTGGGTATGATGCTACAAGCTTGGCACACCTATATTTGGGGAGTTTCTCCCATTCTTCTCTGAAGATCCTCTCAAGCTCTGTTCGGTTGGATGGGGAGCATCGCTGCACAGATATCTTCAGGTCTCTTCAGAGATGTTCAATCGGATTTAAGTCCGGGCTCTGGCTGGGCCACTCAAGGACATTCTGAGACTTGTTCCAAAGCCACTCCAGCATTGTCTTGGCTGTGTGCTTAGAGTCGTTGTCCTGTTCGAAGGTCAACCTTCGCCCCCAGTCTGAGGTCCTGAGCGCTCTGGAGCAGGTTTTCATCAAGGATCTCTCTGTACTTTGCTCCGTTCATCTTTGCCTCGATCCTGACTTGTCTCCCAGTCCCTGCTGCTGAAAAACATCCCCACAACATGATGCTGCCACCACCATTCTTCACCGTAGGGATGGTGCCAGGTTTCCTCCAGACGTGACACTTGGCATTCAGGCCAAAGAGTTCAATCTTGGTTTCATCAGACCAGAGAATCTTCAAATCAAAATCAAATCAAATCAAATTTTATTTGTCACATACACATGGTTAGCAGATGTTAATGCGAGTGTAGCGAAATGCTTGTGCTTCTAGTTCCGACAATGCAGTAATAACAAGTAATCTAACTAACAATTCCAAAACTACTGTCTTGTACACAGTGTAAGGGGATAAAGAATATGTACATAAGGATATATGAATGAGTGATGGTACAGAGCAGCATAGGCAAGATACAGTAGATGGTATCGAGTACAGTATGTACAAATGAGATGAGTATGTAAACAAAGTGGCATAGTTTAAAGTGGCTAGTGATACATGTATTACATAAGGATACAGTCGATGATATAGAGTACAGTATATACGTATGCATATGAGATGAATAATGTAGGGTAAGTAACATTATATAAGGTAGCATTGTTTAAAGTGGCTAGTGATATATTTACATCATTTCCCATCAATTCCCATTATTAAAGTGGCTGGAGTTGAGTCAGTGTCAGTGTGTTGGCAGCAGCCACTCAGTGTTAGTGGTGGCTGTTTAACAGTCTGATGGCCTTGAGATAGAAGCTGTTTTTCAGTCTCTCGGTCCCAGCTTCGATGCACCTGTACTGACCTCGCCTTCTGGATGATAGCGGGGTGAACAGGCAGTGGCTCGGGTGGTTGATGTCCTTGATGATCTTTATGGCCTTCCTGTGACATCAGGTGGTGTAGGTGTCCTGGAGGGCAGGTAGTTTGCCCCCGGTGATGCGTTGTGCAGACCTCACTACCCTCTGGAGAGCCTTACGGTTGAGGGCGGTGCAGTTGCCATACCAGGCGGTGATACAGCCCGCCAGGATGCTCTCGATTGTGCATCTGTAGAAGTTTGTGAGTGCTTTTGGTGACAAGCCAAATTTCTTCAGCCTCCTGAGGTTGAAGAGGCGCTGCTGCGCCTTCTTCACGATGTGGCTGTGTGAGTGGACCAATTCAGTTTGTCTGTGATGTGTATGCCGAGGAACTTAAAACTTGCTACCCTCTCCACTACTGTTCCATCGATGTGGATAGGAGGGTGTTCCCTCTGCTGTTTCCTGAAGTCCACAATCATCTCCTTAGTTTTGTTGACGTTGAGTGTGAGGTTATTTTCCTGACACCACACTCCGAGGGCCCTCACCTCCTCCCTGTAGGCCGTCTCGTCGTTGTTGGTAATCAAGCCTACCACTGTTGTGTCGTCCGCAAACTTGATGATTGAGTTGGAGGCGTGCGTGGCCACGCAGTCGTGGGTGAACAGGGAGTACAGGAGAGGGCTCAGAACGCACCCTTGTGGGGCCCCAGTGTTGAGGATCAGCGGGGAGGAGATGTTGTTGCCTACCCTCACCACCTGGGGGCGGCCCGTCAGGAAGTCCAGTACCCAGTTGCACAGGGCGGGGTCGAGACCCAGGGTCTCGAGCTTGATGACGAGCTTGGGGGGTACTATGGTGTTGAATGCCGAGCTGTAGTCGATGAACAGCATTCTCACATAGGTATTCCTCTTGTCCAGATGGGTTAGGGCAGTGTGCAGTGTGGTTGAGATTGCATCGTCTGTGGACCTATTTGGGCGGTAAGCAAATTGGAGTGGGTCTAGGGTGTCGGGTAGGGTGGAGGTGATATGGTCCTTGACTAGTCTCTCAAAGCACTTCATGATGACGGAAGTGAGTGCTACGGGGCGGTAGTCGTTTAGCTCAGTTACCTTAGCTTTCTTGGGAACAGGAACAATGGTGGCCCTCTTGAAGCATGTGGGAACAGCAGACTGGTATAGGGATTGATTGAATATGTCCGTAAACACACCGGCCAGCTGGTCTGCGCATGCTCTGAGGGCGCGGCTGGGGATGCCGTCTGGGCCTGCAGCCTTGCGAGGGTTAACACGTTTAAATGTCTTACTCACCTCGGCTGCAGTGAAGGAGAGACCGCATGTTTTCGTTGCAGGCCGTGTCAGTGGCACTGTATTGTCCTCAAAGCGGGCAAAAAAGTTATTTAGTCTGCCTGGGAGCAAGACATCCTGGTCCGTGACTGGGCTGGATTTCTTCCTGTAGTCTGTGATTGACTGTAGACCCTGCCACATGGCTCTTGTGTCTGAGCCGTTGAATTGAGATTCTACTTTGTCTCTGTACTGGCTCTAAGCTTGTTTGATAGCCTTGCGGAGGGAATAGCTGCACTGTTTGTATTCGGTCATGTTACCAGACACCTTGCCCTGATTAAAAGCAGTGGTTCGCGC
The DNA here is from genome assembly GCF_045791955.1 of Oncorhynchus clarkii lewisi. Classification (NCBI taxonomy): domain Eukaryota; kingdom Metazoa; phylum Chordata; class Actinopteri; order Salmoniformes; family Salmonidae; genus Oncorhynchus; species Oncorhynchus clarkii. The sequence goes on along the minus strand of NC_092151.1, from coordinate 2,917,372 downwards.
TTTCAGTTTCACACGAATGCTGTCATCAATCCACGGTTTCTGGTTAGGGAATGTTTTAATCGTTGCTATGGGAACGACATCTTCAACGCACGTTCTAATGAACTCGCACACCGAATCAGCGTATTCGTCAATGTTGTTATCTGACGCAATACGAAACATCTCCCAGTCCACGTGATGGAAGCAGTCTTGGAGTGTGGAGTCAGCTTGGTCGGACCAGCGTTGGACAGACCTCAGCGTGGGAGCCTCTTGTTTTAGTTTCTGTCTGTAGGCAGGGATCAACAAAATGGAGTCGTGGTCAGCTTTTCCGAAAGGGGGGCGGGGCAGGACCTTATATGCGTCGCGGAAGTTAGAGTAACAATGATCCAAGGTCTTTCCACCCCTGGTTGCGCAATCGATATGAATCTTGTTTCTCATGGTCTGAGAGTCTTTAGGTGGCTTTCGGCAAAATCCAAGCAGGCTGTCATGTGCCTTTTACTGAGGAGTGGCTTCCGTCTGGCCACTCTACCGTTAAGGCCTGATTAGTGGAGTGCTGCAGAGATGGTTGTCCTTCTGGAAGGTTCTCCCATCTCCACAGAGGAACTCTGGAGCTCTGTCAGAGTGACCATTGGGTTCCTGGTCACCTCCCTGACCAAGGCCCTTCTCCCCCGATGGCTCAGTTTGGCCGGACGGACAGCTCTAGGAAGAGTCTTGGTGGTTACCAACTTCAGTTATTGGGAACCTTCAATGCTGCAGAAATGTTTTAGTACCCTTCCCAAGATCTGTACCTCGACTCAATCCTGTCTCGGAGCTCTACAGACAATTCCTTTGACCTCATGGCTTGGTTTTTGCTCTGACATGCACTGTCAACTGTGGGACCTTATATAGACAGGCGTGTGCCTTTCCAAATCATGTCCAATCAATTTAATTTACCACAGGTGCACACCAATCAAGTTGTAGAAACATCTCAAGGATGATCAATGGAAACAGGATGCACCTGAGCTCAATTTAGAGTCTCATAGCAAAGGGTAGTTATGTAAATACGTCATTTCTGTTTTTAACTTTTAATACATTAGCAAACATTTCTAAAAACCTGTTTTTGCTTTATCATTATGGGGTATTGTGTGTGTGTGTGTGTGTGTGTAATAATATTGATTCCATTTTGGAATAAGGCTGTAACGTAATAAAATGTGGAGAAAGTCAAGGGGTCTGAATACTTTCTGAAGGCAGGACCCATAGGACCCGTAGGAGTCATAGGGCCCATAGGAGTCATAGGGACTTTGGACTTTGGTTTAGTCCACTAGCTGAGTGTTGTTCCCTGCCGTTGAATCAGCTGTATCTCAAGTTTGACATTAAGATTCCAGCCTTTGGTTTAGTCCACAACATCTAACCAGTGTTGTTCCCTGTTGGATCAGCTGTACCCTGATGACACGTCTCCTGAGGCAATGAACTTCAGGATGAAGGCTAAGGCTCTGCTCCACCTAGCTGCCAGGATCCTCACTGAGCTCCGAGTCCCCTTCTGGCTGAGTAGTGGTACCTGCCTGGGTAAGACTCTACATAACAACAACCCTACATAACCCTAACTCTACATAACAACAACTCTACATAACAACAACCCTACATAACCCTAACCCTACATAACCCTAACTCTACATAACCCTAACTCTACATAACCCTAACTCTACATAACCCTAACTCTACATAACCCTAACTCTACATAACCCTAACTCTACATAACCCTAACTCTACATAACCCTAACTCTACATAACAACAACCCTACATAACCCTAACTCTACATAACCCTAACTCTACATAACAACAACCCTACATAACCCTAACTCTACATAACAACAACCCTACATAACCCTAACTCTACATAACAACAACCCTGCATAACCCTAACTCTGCATAACCCTAACTCTGCATAACCCTAACTCTACATAACCCTAACTCTACATAACCCTAACTCTACATAACCCTAACTCTACATAACCCTAACTCTACATAACCCTAACTCTACATAACCCTAACTCTACATAACCCTAACTCTACATAACCTTAACTCTACATAACAACAACTCTACATAACAACAACTCTACATAACAACAACCCTGCATAACCCTAACTCTACATAACAACAACTCTGCATAACCCTAACTCTACAGAACAACAACCCTACATGACCCTAACTCTACATAACAACAACCCTACATGACCCTAACTCTACATAACAACAACCCTACATGACCCTAACTCTACATAACAACAACTCTACATAACCCTAACTCTACATAACAACAACCCTACATAACAACAACTCTACATAACAACAACCCTGCATAACCCTAACTCTACATAACCCTAACTCTACATAACCCTAACTCTGCATAACCCTAACTCTACATAACCCTAACTCTACATAACCCTAACTCTACATAACCCTAACTCTACATAACCCTAACTCTACATAACCCTAACTCTACATAACCCTAACTCTACATAACCCTAACTCTACATAACAACAACCCTACATAACCCTAACTCTACATAACAACAACCCTGCATAACCCTAACTCTACATAACAACAACTCTGCATAACCCTAACTCTACATAACAACAACCCTACATGACCCTAACTCTACATAACAACAACCCTACATGACCCTAACTCTACATAACAACAACCCTACATGACCCTAACTCTACATAACAACAACTCTACATAACAACAACCCTACATGACCCTAACTCTACATAACCCTAACACTACATAACCCTAACACTACATAACCCTAACTCTACATAACCCTAACTCTACATAACCCTAACTCTACATAACAACAACCCTACATAACCCTAACTCTACATAACCCTAACTCTACATAACAACAACCCTACATAACCCTAACTCTACATAACCCTAACTCTACATAACCCTAACTCTACATAACCCTAACTCTACATAACCCTAACTCTACATAACAACAACCCTACATAACCCTAACTCTACATAACCCTAACTCTACATAACCCTAACTCTACATAACAACAACCCTACATAACCCTAACTCTACATAACAACAACTCTACATAACAACAACTCTACATAACAACAACTCTACATAACAACAACTCTACATAACAACAACCCTACATGACCCTAACTCTACATAACAACAACTCTACATAACCCTAACTCTACATAACAACAACCCTACATAACAACAACTCTACATAACAACAACCCTGCATAACCCTAACTCTACATAACCCTAACTCTACATAACCCTAACTCTGCATAACCCTAACTCTACATAACCCTAACTCTACATAACCCTAACTCTACATAACCCTAACTCTACATACCCCTAACTCTACATAACCCTAACTCTACATAACCCTAACTCTACATAACAAAAACCCTACATAACCCTAACTCTACATAACCCTAACTCTACATAACAACAACTCTACATAACAACAACTCTACATAACAACAACCCTGCATAACCCTAACTCTACATAACCCTAACTCTACATAACCCTAACTCTGCATAACCCTAACTCTACATAACCCTAACTCTACATAACCCTAACTCTACATAACCCTAACTCTACATAACCCTAACTCTACATAACCCTAACTCTACATAACCCTAACTCTACATAACAAAAACCCTACATAACCCTAACTCTACATAACCCTAACTCTACATAACAACAACTCTACATAACAACAACTCTACATAACAACAACCCTGCATAACCCTAACTCTACATAACCCTAACTCTACATAACCCTAACTCTACATAACAACAACTCTACATAACAACAACTCTACATAACAACAACTCTACATAACCCTAACTCTACATAACAACAACTCTACATAACAACAACCCTGCATAACCCTAACTCTACATAACAACAACCCTACATGACCCTAACTCTACATAACAACAACCCTACATGACCCTAACTCTACATAACAACAACCCTACATGACCCTAACTCTACATAACAAGAACTCTACATAACCCTAACTCTACATAACAACAACTCTACATAACAACAACCCTGCATAACCCTAACTCTACATAACCCTAACTCTACATAACCCTAACTCTACATAACCCTAACTCTACATAACAACAACCCTACATAACCCTAACTCTACATAACAACAACTCTACATAACAACAACTCTACATAACAACAACCCTGCATAACCCTAACTCTACATAACAACAACTCTGCATAACCCTAACTCTACATAACAACAACCCTACATGACCCTAACTCTACATAACAACAACCCTACATGACCCTAACTCTACATAACAACAACTCTACATAACAACAACCCTACATGACCCTAACTCTACATAACCCTAACACTACATAACCCTAACACTACATAACCCTAACTCTACATAACCCTAACTCTACATAACAACAACCCTACATAACCCTAACTCTACATAACCCTAACTCTACATAACCCTAACTCTACATAACCCTAACTCTACATAACCCTAACTCTACATAACAACAACCCTACATGACCCTAACTCTACATAACCCTAACCCTACATGACCCTAACTCTACATAACCCTAACACTACATAACCCTAACTCTACATAACCCTAACTCTACATAACCCTAACTCTACATAACAACAACCCTACATAACCCTAACTCTACATAACCCTAACTCTACATAACCCTAACTCTACATAACCCTAACTCTACATAACCCTAACTCTACATAACCCTAACTCTACATAACCCTAACTCTACATAACCCTAACTCTACATAACCCTAACTCTACATAACCCTAACCCTACATAACAACAACCCTACATAACCCTAACCCTACATAACCCTAACTCTACATAACCCTAACTCTACATAACCCTAACTTGACATAACAACAACCCTACATAACCCTAACTCTACATAACCCTAACTCTACATAACCCTAACTCTACATAACAACAACCCTACATAACCCTAACTCTACATAACAACAACCCTGCATAACCCTAACTCTACATAACAACAACCCTGCATAACCCTAACTCTACATAACCCTAACTCTACATAACCCTAACTCTACATAACCCTAACTCTACATAACAACAACCCTACATAACCCTAACTCTACATAACCCTAACTCTACATAACCCTAACTCTACATAACAACAACCCTACATAACCCTAACTCTACATAACAACAACTCTGCATAACCCTAACTCTACATAACAACAACCCTACATAACCCTAACTCTACATAACAACAACCCTACATAACCCTAACTCTACATAACAACAACCCTACATAACCCTAACTCTACATAACAACAACCCTGCATAACCCTAACTCTACATAACAAAAACCCTACATAACCCTAACCCTACATAACCCTAACTTGACATAACAACAACCCTACATAACCCTAACTCTACATAACCCTAACTCTACATAACCCTAACTCTACATAACAACAACCCTACATAACCCTAACTCTACATAACCCTAACTCTACATAACCCTAACCCTACATAACCCTAACTTGACATAACAACAACCCAACATAACCCTAACTCTACATAACCCTAACTCTACATAACCCTAACTCTACATAACCCTAACTCTACATAACCCTAACTCTACATAACCCTAACTCTACATAAACCTAACTCTACATAACAACAACCCTACATAACCCTAACTCTACATAACCCTAACTCTACATAACAACAACCCTACATAACCCTAACTCTACATAACAACAACCCTACACAACCCTACATAACCCTAACTCTACATAACAACAACCCTGCATAACCCTAACTCTACATAACCCTAACTCTACATAACCCTAACTCTGCATAACCCTAACTCTACATAACCCTAACTCTACATAACCTTAACTCTACATAACAACAACTCTACATAACAACAACTCTACATAACAACAACCCTGCATAACCCTAACTCTACATAACAACAACTCTGCATAACCCTAACTCTACAGAACAACAACCCTACATGACCCTAACTCTACATAACAACAACCCTACATGACCCTAACTCTACATAACAACAACCCTACATGACCCTAACTCTACATAACAACAACTCTACATAACCCTAACTCTACATAACAACAACCCTACATAACAACAACTCTACATAACAACAACCCTGCATAACCCTAACTCTACATAACCCTAACTCTGCATAACCCTAACTCTGCATAACCCTAACTCTACATAACCCTAACTCTACATAACCCTAACTCTACATAACCCTAACTCTACATAACCCTAACTCTACATTACAACAACCCTACATAACCCTAACTCTACATAACAACAACTCTACATAACAACAACTCTACATAACAACAACCCTGCATAACCCTAACTCTACATAACAACAACTCTGCATAACCCTAACTCTACATAACAACAACCCTACATGACCCTAACTCTACATAACAACAACCCTACATGACCCTAACTCTACATAACAACAACTCTACATAACAACAACTCTACATAACAACAACCCTACATGACCCTAACTCTACATAACCCTAACACTACATAACCCTAACACTACATAACCCTAACTCTACATAACCCTAACTCTACATAACCCTAACTCTACATAACAACAACCCTACATAACCCTAACTCTACATAACCCTAACTCTACATAACCCTAACTCTACATAACCCTAACTCTACATAACCCTAACTCTACATAACCCTAACTCTACATAACAACAACCCTACATAACCCTAACTCTACATAACCCTAACTCTACATAACCCTAACTCTACATAACAACAACCATACATAACCCTAACTCTACATAACAACAACCCTACATGACCCTAACTCTACATAACAACAACCCTACATAACAACAACTCTACATAACAACAACCCTGCATAACCCTAACTCTACATAACCCTAACTCTACATAACCCTAACTCTGCATAACCCTAACTCTGCATAACCCTAACTCTGCATAACCCTAACTCTGCATAACCCTAACTCTACATAACCCTAACTCTACATAACCCTAACTCTACATAACCCTAACTCTACATAACCCTAACTCTACATAACAAAAACCCTACATAACCCTAACTCTACATAACCCTAACTCTACATAACCCTAACTCTTCATAACCCTAACTCTCCATAACCCTAACTCTACATAACCCTAACTCTACATAACCCTAACTCTACATAACCCTAACTCTACATAACCCTAACTCTACATAACCCTAACCCTACATAACAACAACCCTACATAACCCTAACCCTACATAACCCTAACTCTACATAACCCTAACTCTACATAACCCTAACTTGACATAACAACAACCCTACATAACCCTAACTCTACATAACCCTAACTCTACATAACCCTAACTCTACATAACAACAACCCTACATAACCCTAACTCTACATAACAACAACCCTGCATAACCCTAACTCTACATAACAACAACCCTGCATAACCCTAACTCTACATAACCCTAACTCTACATAACAACAACCCTACATAACCCTAACTCTACATAACAACAACTCTGCATAACCCTAACTCTACATAACAACAACCCTACATAACCCTAACTCTACATAACAACAACCCTACATAACCCTAACTCTACATAACAACAACCCTACATAACCCTAACTCTACATAACCCTAACTCTACATAACCCTAACTCTACATAACAACAACCCTACATAACCCTAACTCTACATAACAACAACTCTGCATAACCCTAACTCTACATAACAACAACCCTACATAACCCTAACTCTACATAACAACAACCCTACATAACCCTAACTCTACATAACAACAACCCTACATAACCCTAACTCTACATAACAACAACCCTGCATAACCCTAACTCTACATAACAAAAACCCTACATAACCCTAACCCTACATAACCCTAACTTGACATAACAACAACCCTACATAACCCTAACTCTACATAACCCTAACTCTACATAACCCTAACTCTACATAACAACAACCCTACATAACCCTAACTCTACATAACCCTAACTCTACATAACCCTAACCCTACATAACCCTAACTTGACATAACAACAACCCAACATAACCCTAACTCTACATAACAACAACCCTACATAACCCTAACTCTACATAACCCTAACTCTACATAACAACAACCCTACATAACCCTAACTCTACATAACAACAACCCTACACAACCCTACATAACCCTAACTCTACATAACAACAACCCTGCATAACCCTAACTCTACATAACCCTAACTCTACATAACCCTAACTCTGCATAACCCTAACTCTACATAACCCTAACTCTACATAACCCTAACTCTACATAACCCTAACTCTACATAACCCTAACTCTACATAACCCTAACTCTACATAACCCTAACTCTACATAACCCTAACTCTACATAACCCTAACTCTACATAACCCTAACTCTACATAACCCTAACTCTACATAACAACAACCCTACATAACCCTAACTCTACATAACCCTAACTCTACATAACAACAACCCTACATAACCCTAACTCTACATAACAACAACCCTACATAACCCTAACTCTACATAACAACAACCCTGCATAACCCTAACTCTGCATAACCCTAACTCTGCATAACCCTAACTCTACATAACCCTAACTCTACATAACCCTAACTCTACATAACCCTAACTCTACATAACCCTAACTCTACATAACCCTAACTCTACATAACCCTAACTCTACATAACCCTAACTCTACATAACCTTAACTCTACATAACAACAACTCTACATAACAACAACTCTACATAACAACAACCCTGCATAACCCTAACTCTACATAACAACAACTCTGCATAACCCTAACTCTACAGAACAACAACCCTACATGACCCTAACTCTACATAACAACAACCCTACATGACCCTAACTCTACATAACAACAACCCTACATGACCCTAACTCTACATAACAACAACTCTACATAACCCTAACTCTACATAACAACAACCCTACATAACAACAACTCTACATAACAACAACCCTGCATAACCCTAACTCTACATAACCCTAACTCTACATAACCCTAACTCTGCATAACCCTAACTCTACATAACCCTAACTCTACATAACCCTAACTCTACATAACCCTAACTCTACATAACCCTAACTCTACATAACCCTAACTCTACATAACCCTAACTCTACATAACCCTAACTCTACATAACAACAACCCTACATAACCCTAACTCTACATAACAACAACCCTGCATAACCCTAACTCTACATAACAACAACTCTGCATAACCCTAACTCTACATAACAACAACCCTACATGACCCTAACTCTACATAACAACAACCCTACATGACCCTAACTCTACATAACAACAACCCTACATGACCCTAACTCTACATAACAACAACTCTACATAACAACAACCCTACATGACCCTAACTCTACATAACCCTAACACTACATAACCCTAACACTACATAACCCTAACTCTACATAACCCTAACTCTACATAACCCTAACTCTACATAACAACAACCCTACATAACCCTAACTCTACATAACCCTAACTCTACATAACAACAACCCTACATAACCCTAACTCTACATAACCCTAACTCTACATAACCCTAACTCTACATAACCCTAACTCTACATAACCCTAACTCTACATAACAACAACCCTACATAACCCTAACTCTACATAACCCTAACTCTACATAACCCTAACTCTACATAACAACAACCCTACATAACCCTAACTCTACATAACAACAACTCTACATAACAACAACTCTACATAACAACAACTCTACATAACAACAACTCTACATAACAACAACCCTACATGACCCTAACTCTACATAACAACAACTCTACATAACCCTAACTCTACATAACAACAACCCTACATAACAACAACTCTACATAACAACAACCCTGCATAACCCTAACTCTACATAACCCTAACTCTACATAACCCTAACTCTGCATAACCCTAACTCTACATAACCCTAACTCTACATAACCCTAACTCTACATAACCCTAACTCTACATACCCCTAACTCTACATAACCCTAACTCTACATAACCCTAACTCTACATAACAAAAACCCTACATAACCCTAACTCTACATAACCCTAACTCTACATAACAACAACTCTACATAACAACAACTCTACATAACAACAACCCTGCATAACCCTAACTCTACATAACCCTAACTCTACATAACCCTAACTCTGCATAACCCTAACTCTACATAACCCTAACTCTACATAACCCTAACTCTACATAACCCTAACTCTACATAACCCTAACTCTACATAACCCTAACTCTACATAACCCTAACTCTACATAACAAAAACCCTACATAACCCTAACTCTACATAACCCTAACTCTACATAACAACAACTCTACATAACAACAACTCTACATAACAACAACCCTGCATAACCCTAACTCTACATAACCCTAACTCTACATAACCCTAACTCTACATAACAACAACTCTACATAACAACAACTCTACATAACAACAACTCTACATAACCCTAACTCTACATAACAACAACTCTACATAACAACAACCCTGCATAACCCTAACTCTACATAACAACAACCCTACATGACCCTAACTCTACATAACAACAACCCTACATGACCCTAACTCTACATAACAACAACCCTACATGACCCTAACTCTACATAACAAGAACTCTACATAACCCTAACTCTACATAACAACAACTCTACATAACAACAACCCTGCATAACCCTAACTCTACATAACCCTAACTCTACATAACCCTAACTCTACATAACCCTAACTCTACATAACAACAACCCTACATAACCCTAACTCTACATAACAACAACTCTACATAACAACAACTCTACATAACAACAACCCTGCATAACCCTAACTCTACATAACAACAACTCTGCATAACCCTAACTCTACATAACAACAACCCTACATGACCCTAACTCTACATAACAACAACCCTACATGACCCTAACTCTACATAACAACAACTCTACATAACAACAACCCTACATGACCCTAACTCTACATAACCCTAACACTACATAACCCTAACACTACATAACCCTAACTCTACATAACCCTAACTCTACATAACAACAACCCTACATAACCCTAACTCTACATAACCCTAACTCTACATAACCCTAACTCTACATAACCCTAACTCTACATAACCCTAACTCTACATAACAACAACCCTACATGACCCTAACTCTACATAACCCTAACCCTACATGACCCTAACTCTACATAACCCTAACACTACATAACCCTAACTCTACATAACCCTAACTCTACATAACCCTAACTCTACATAACAACAACCCTACATAACCCTAACTCTACATAACCCTAACTCTACATAACCCTAACTCTACATAACCCTAACTCTACATAACCCTAACTCTACATAACCCTAACTCTACATAACCCTAACTCTACATAACCCTAACTCTACATAACCCTAACTCTACATAACCCTAACTCTACATAACCCTAACCCTACATAACAACAACCCTACATAACCCTAACCCTACATAACCCTAACTCTACATAACCCTAACTCTACATAACCCTAACTTGACATAACAACAACCCTACATAACCCTAACTCTACATAACCCTAACTCTACATAACCCTAACTCTACATAACAACAACCCTACATAACCCTAACTCTACATAACAACAACCCTGCATAACCCTAACTCTACATAACAACAACCCTGCATAACCCTAACTCTACATAACCCTAACTCTACATAACCCTAACTCTACATAACCCTAACTCTACATAACAACAACCCTACATAACCCTAACTCTACATAACCCTAACTCTACATAACCCTAACTCTACATAACAACAACCCTACATAACCCTAACTCTACATAACAACAACTCTGCATAACCCTAACTCTACATAACAACAACCCTACATAACCCTAACTCTACATAACAACAACCCTACATAACCCTAACTCTACATAACAACAACCCTACATAACCCTAACTCTACATAACAACAACCCTGCATAACCCTAACTCTACATAACAAAAACCCTACATAACCCTAACCCTACATAACCCTAACTTGACATAACAACAACCCTACATAACCCTAACTCTACATAACCCTAACTCTACATAACCCTAACTCTACATAACAACAACCCTACATAACCCTAACTCTACATAACCCTAACTCTACATAACCCTAACCCTACATAACCCTAACTTGACATAACAACAACCCAACATAACCCTAACTCTACATAACCCTAACTCTACATAACCCTAACTCTACATAACCCTAACTCTACATAACCCTAACTCTACATAACCCTAACTCTACATAAACCTAACTCTACATAACAACAACCCTACATAACCCTAACTCTACATAACCCTAACTCTACATAACAACAACCCTACATAACCCTAACTCTACATAACAACAACCCTACACAACCCTACATAACCCTAACTCTACATAACAACAACCCTGCATAACCCTAACTCTACATAACCCTAACTCTACATAACCCTAACTCTGCATAACCCTAACTCTACATAACCCTAACTCTACATAACCTTAACTCTACATAACAACAACTCTACATAACAACAACTCTACATAACAACAACCCTGCATAACCCTAACTCTACATAACAACAACTCTGCATAACCCTAACTCTACAGAACAACAACCCTACATGACCCTAACTCTACATAACAACAACCCTACATGACCCTAACTCTACATAACAACAACCCTACATGACCCTAACTCTACATAACAACAACTCTACATAACCCTAACTCTACATAACAACAACCCTACATAACAACAACTCTACATAACAACAACCCTGCATAACCCTAACTCTACATAACCCTAACTCTGCATAACCCTAACTCTGCATAACCCTAACTCTACATAACCCTAACTCTACATAACCCTAACTCTACATAACCCTAACTCTACATAACCCTAACTCTACATTACAACAACCCTACATAACCCTAACTCTACATAACAACAACTCTACATAACAACAACTCTACATAACAACAACCCTGCATAACCCTAACTCTACATAACAACAACTCTGCATAACCCTAACTCTACATAACAACAACCCTACATGACCCTAACTCTACATAACAACAACCCTACATGACCCTAACTCTACATAACAACAACCCTACATGACCCTAACTCTACATAACAACAACTCTACATAACAACAACCCTACATGACCCTAACTCTACATAACCCTAACACTACATAACCCTAACACTACATAACCCTAACTCTACATAACCCTAACTCTACATAACCCTAACTCTACATAACAACAACCCTACATAACCCTAACTCTACATAACCCTAACTCTACATAACCCTAACTCTACATAACCCTAACTCTACATAACCCTAACTCTACATAACCCTAACTCTACATAACAACAACCCTACATAACCCTAACTCTACATAACCCTAACTCTACATAACCCTAACTCTACATAACAACAACCCTACATAACCCTAACTCTACATAACAACAACCCTACATGACCCTAACTCTACATAACAACAACCCTACATAACAACAACTCTACATAACAACAACCCTGCATAACCCTAACTCTACATAACCCTAACTCTACATAACCCTAACTCTGCATAACCCTAACTCTGCATAACCCTAACTCTGCATAACCCTAACTCTACATAACCCTAACTCTACATAACCCTAACTCTACATAACCCTAACTCTACATAACCCTAACTCTACATAACCCTAACTCTACATAACCCTAACTCTACATAACCCTAACTCTACATAACAAAAACCCTACATAACCCTAACTCTACATAACCCTAACTCTACATAACCCTAACTCTACATAACCCTAACTCTACATAACCCTAACTCTACATAACCCTAACTCTACATAACCCTAACTCTACATAACCCTAACTCTACATAACCCTAACCCTACATAACAACAACCCTACATAACCCTAACCCTACATAACCCTAACTCTACATAACCCTAACTCTACATAACCCTAACTTGACATAACAACAACCCTACATAACCCTAACTCTACATAACCCTAACTCTACATAACCCTAACTCTACATAACAACAACCCTACATAACCCTAACTCTACATAACAACAACCCTGCATAACCCTAACTCTACATAACAACAACCCTGCATAACCCTAACTCTACATAACCCTAACTCTACATAACCCTAACTCTACATAACCCTAACTCTACATAACAACAACCCTACATAACCCTAACTCTACATAACCCTAACTCTACATAACCCTAACTCTACATAACAACAACCCTACATAACCCTAACTCTACATAACAACAACTCTGCATAACCCTAACTCTACATAACAACAACCCTACATAACCCTAACTCTACATAACAACAACCCTACATAACCCTAACTCTACATAACAACAACCCTACATAACCCTAACTCTACATAACAACAACCCTGCATAACCCTAACTCTACATAACAAAAACCCTACATAACCCTAACCCTACATAACCCTAACTTGACATAACAACAACCCTACATAACCCTAACTCTACATAACCCTAACTCTACATAACCCTAACTCTACATAACAACAACCCTACATAACCCTAACTCTACATAACCCTAACTCTACATAACCCTAACCCTACATAACCCTAACTTGACATAACAACAACCCAACATAACCCTAACTCTACATAACCCTAACTCTACATAACCCTAACTCTACATAACCCTAACTCTACATAACCCTAACTCTACATAAACCTAACTCTACATAACAACAACCCTACATAACCCTAACTCTACATAACCCTAACTCTACATAACAACAACCCTACATAACCCTAACTCTACATAACAACAACCCTACACAACCCTACATAACCCTAACTCTACATAACAACAACCCTGCATAACCCTAACTCTACATAACCCTAACTCTACATAACCCTAACTCTGCATAACCCTAACTCTACATAACCCTAACTCTACATAACCCTAACTCTACATAACCCTAACTCTACATAACCCTAACTCTACATAACCCTAACTCTACATAACCCTAACTCTACATAACCTTAACTCTACATAACAACAACTCTACATAACAACAACTCTACATAACAACAACCCTGCATAACCCTAACTCTACATAACAACAACTCTGCATAACCCTAACTCTACAGAACAACAACCCTACATGACCCTAACTCTACATAACAACAACCCTACATGACCCTAACTCTACATAACAACAACCCTACATGACCCTAACTCTACATAACAACAACTCTACATAACCCTAACTCTACATAACAACAACCCTACATAACAACAACTCTACATAACAACAACCCTGCATAACCCTAACTCTACATAACCCTAACTCTGCATAACCCTAACTCTGCATAACCCTAACTCTACATAACCCTAACTCTACATAACCCTAACTCTACATAACCCTAACTCTACATAACCCTAACTCTACATTACAACAACCCTACATAACCCTAACTCTACATAACAACAACTCTACATAACAACAACTCTACATAACAACAACTCTACATAACAACAACCCTGCATAACCCTAACTCTACATAACAACAACTCTGCATAACCCTAACTCTACATAACAACAACCCTACATGACCCTAACTCTACATAACAACAACCCTACATGACCCTAACTCTACATAACAACAACCCTACATGACCCTAACTCTACATAACAACAACTCTACATAACAACAACCCTACATGACCCTAACTCTACATAACCCTAACACTACATAACCCTAACACTACATAACCCTAACTCTACATAACCCTAACTCTACATAACCCTAACTCTACATAACAACAACCCTACATAACCCTAACTCTACATAACCCTAACTCTACATAACCCTAACTCTACATAACCCTAACTCTACATAACCCTAACTCTACATAACCCTAACTCTACATAACAACAACCCTACATAACCCTAACTCTACATAACCCTAACTCTACATAACCCTAACTCTACATAACAACAACCCTACATAACCCTAACTCTACATAACAACAACCCTACATGACCCTAACTCTACATAACAACAACCCTACATAACAACAACTCTACATAACAACAACCCTGCATAACCCTAACTCTACATAACCCTAACTCTACATAACCCTAACTCTGCATAACCCTAACTCTGCATAACCCTAACTCTGCATAACCCTAACTCTGCATAACCCTAACTCTACATAACCCTAACTCTACATAACCCTAACTCTACATAACCCTAACTCTACATAACCCTAACTCTACATAACCCTAACTCTACATAACCCTAACTCTACATAACAAAAACCCTACATAACCCTAACTCTACATAACCCTAACTCTACATAACAACAACTCTACATAACAACAACTCTACATAACAACAACCCTGCATAACCCTAACTCTACATAACCCTAACTCTACATAACCCTAACTCTGCATAACCCTAACTCTACATAACCCTAACTCTACATAACCCTAACTCTACATAACCCTAACTCTACATAACCCTAACTCTACATAACCCTAACTCTACATAACAAAAACCCTACATAACCCTAACTCTACATAACCCTAACTCTACATAACAACAACTCTACATAACAACAACTCTACATAACAACAACCCTGCATAACCCTAACTCTACATAACCCTAACTCTACATAACCCTAACTCTACATAACAACAACTCTACATAACAACAACTCTACATAACAACAACTCTACATAACCCTAACTCTACATAACAACAACTCTACATAACAACAACCCTGCATAACCCTAACTCTACATAACAACAACCCTACATGACCCTAACTCTACATAACAACAACCCTACATGACCCTAACTCTACATAACAACAACCCTACATGACCCTAACTCTACATAACCCTAACTCTACATAACCCTAACTCTACATAACAACAACTCTACATAACAACAACCCTGCATAACCCTAACTCTACATAACCCTAACTCTACATAACCCTAACTCTACATAACCCTAACTCTACATAACAACAACCCTACATAACCCTAACTCTACATAACAACAACTCTACATAACAACAACTCTACATAACAACAACCCTGCATAACCCTAACTCTACATAACAACAACTCTGCATAACCCTAACTCTACATAACAACAACCCTACATGACCCTAACTCTACATAACAACAACCCTACATGACCCTAACTCTACATAACAACAACCCTACATGACCCTAACTCTACATAACAACAACTCTACATAACAACAACCCTACATGACCCTAACTCTACATAACCCTAACACTACATAACCCTAACACTACATAACCCTAACTCTACATAACCCTAACTCTACATAACAACAACCCTACATAACCCTAACTCTACATAACCCTAACTCTACATAACCCTAACTCTACATAACCCTAACTCTACATAACCCTAACTCTACATAACAACAACCCTACATGACCCTAACTCTACATAACCCTAACACTACATAACCCTAACTCTACATAACCCTAACTCTACATAACCCTAACTCTACATAACAACAACCCTACATAACCCTAACTCTACATAACCCTAACTCTACATAACCCTAACTCTACATAACCCTAACTCTACATAACCCTAACTCTACATAACCCTAACTCTACATAACCCTAACTCTACATAACCCTAACTCTACATAACCCTAACTCTACATAACCCTAACCCTACATAACAACAACCCTACATAACCCTAACCCTACATAACCCTAACTCTACATAACCCTAACTCTACATAACCCTAACTCTACATAACCCTAACTTGACATAACAACAACCCTACATAACCCTAACTCTACATAACCCTAACTCTACATAACCCTAACTCTACATAACAACAACCCTACATAACCCTAACTCTACATAACAACAACCCTGCATAACCCTAACTCTACATAACAACAACCCTGCATAACCCTAACTCTACATAACCCTAACTCTACATAACCCTAACTCTACATAACCCTAACTCTACATAACAACAACCCTACATAACCCTAACTCTACATAACCCTAACTCTACATAACCCTAACTCTACATAACAACAACCCTACATAACCCTAACTCTACATAACAACAACTCTGCATAACCCTAACTCTACATAACAACAACCCTACATAACCCTAACTCTACATAACAACAACCCTACATAACCCTAACTCTACATAACAACAACCCTACATAACCCTAACTCTACATAACAACAACCCTGCATAACCCTAACTCTACATAACAAAAACCCTACATAACCCTAACCCTACATAACCCTAACTTGACATAACAACAACCCTACATAACCCTAACTCTACATAACCCTAACTCTACATAACCCTAACTCTACATAACAACAACCCTACATAACCCTAACTCTACATAACCCTAACTCTACATAACCCTAACCCTACATAACCCTAACTTGACATAACAACAACCCAACATAACCCTAACTCTACATAACCCTAACTCTACATAACCCTAACTCTACATAACCCTAACTCTACATAACCCTAACTCTACATAACCCTAACTCTACATAAACCTAACTCTACATAACAACAACCCTACATAACCCTAACTCTACATAACCCTAACTCTACATAACAACAACCCTACATAACCCTAACTCTACATAACAACAACCCTACACAACCCTACATAACCCTAACTCTACATAACAACAACCCTGCATAACCCTAACTCTACATAACCCTAACTCTACATAACCCTAACTCTGCATAACCCTAACTCTACATAACCCTAACTCTACATAACCCTAACTCTACATAACCCTAACTCTACATAACCCTAACTCTACATAACCCTAACTCTACATAACCTTAACTCTACATAACAACAACTCTACATAACAACAACCCTGCATAACCCTAACTCTACATAACAACAACTCTGCATAACCCTAACTCTACAGAACAACAACCCTACATGACCCTAACTCTACATAACAACAACCCTACATGACCCTAACTCTACATAACAACAACCCTACATGACCCTAACTCTACATAACAACAACTCTACATAACCCTAACTCTACATAACAACAACCCTACATAACAACAACTCTACATAACAACAACCCTGCATAACCCTAACTCTACATAACCCTAACTCTGCATAACCCTAACTCTGCATAACCCTAACTCTACATAACCCTAACTCTACATAACCCTAACTCTACATAACCCTAACTCTACATAACCCTAACTCTACATTACAACAACCCTACATAACCCTAACTCTACATAACAACAACTCTACATAACAACAACTCTACATAACAACAACCCTGCATAACCCTAACTCTACATAACAACAACTCTGCATAACCCTAACTCTACATAACAACAACCCTACATGACCCTAACTCTACATAACAACAACCCTACATGACCCTAACTCTACATAACAACAACCCTACATGACCCTAACTCTACATAACAACAACTCTACATAACAACAACCCTACATGACCCTAACTCTACATAACCCTAACACTACATAACCCTAACACTACATAACCCTAACTCTACATAACCCTAACTCTACATAACCCTAACTCTACATAACAACAACCCTACATAACCCTAACTCGACATAACCCTAACTCTACATAACCCTAACTCTACATAACCCTAACTCTACATAACCCTAACTCTACATAACCCTAACTCTACATAACAACAACCCTACATAACCCTAACTCTACATAACCCTAACTCTACATAACCCTAACTCTACATAACAACAACCCTACATAACCCTAACTCTACATAACAACAACCCTACATGACCCTAACTCTACATAACAACAACCCTACATAACAACAACTCTACATAACAACAACCCTGCATAACCCTAACTCTACATAACCCTAACTCTACATAACCCTAACTCTGCATAACCCTAACTCTGCATAACCCTAACTCTGCATAACCCTAACTCTACATAACCCTAACTCTACATAACCCTAACTCTACATAACCCTAACTCTACATAACAAAAACCCTACATAACCCTAACTCTACATAACAACAACTCTACATAACAACAACTCTACATAACAACAACTCTACATAACAACAACTACATAACAACAACCCTGCATAACCCTAACTCTACATAACAACAACTCTACATAACCCTAACTCTACATAACAACAACTCTACATAACAACAACTCTACATAACAACAACCCTACATAACCCTAACTCTACATAACAACAACTCTACATAACAACAACTCTACATAACAACAACCCTGCATAACCCTAACTCTACATAACAACAACCCTACATGACCCTAACTCTACATAACAACAACCCTACATGACCCTAACTCTACATAACAACAACTCTACATAACCCTAACTCTACATAACAACAACTCTACATAACAACAACCCTGCATAACCCTAACTCTACATAACCCTAACTCTACATAACCCTAACTCTGCATAACCCTAACTCTACATAACCCTAACTCTACATAACCCTAACTCTACATAACCCTAACTCTACATAACCCTAACTCTACATAACCCTAACTCTACATAACAACAACCCTACATAACCCTAACTCTACATAACAACAACTCTACATAACAACAACTCTACATAACAACAACCCTGCATAACCCTAACTCTACATAACAACAACTCTGCATAACCCTAACTCTACATAACAACAACCCTACATGACCCTAACTCTACATAACAACAACCCTACATGACCCTAACTCTACATAACAACAACCCTACATGACCCTAACTCTACATAACAACAACTCTACATAACAACAACCCTACATGACCCTAACTCTACATAACCCTAACTCTACATAACCCTAACTCTACATAACCCTAACTCTACATAACAACAACCCTACATAACCCTAACTCTACATAACCCTAACTCTACATAACCCTAACTCTACATAACCCTAACTCTACATAACCCTAACTCTACATAACCCTAACTCTACATAACCCTAACTCTACATAACAACAACTCTACATAACAACAACTCTACATAACAACAACCCTACATGACCCTAACTCTACATAACAACAACCCTACATGACCCTAACTCTACATAACAACAACTCTACATAACAACAACCCTGCATAACCCTAACTCTACATAACCCTAACTCTACATAACCCTAACTCTGCATAACCCTAACTCTGCATAACCCTAACTCTGCATAACCCTAACTCTGCATAACCCTAACTCTGCATAACCCTAACTCTACATAACCCTAACTCTACATAACCCTAACTCTACATAACCCTAACTCTACATAACCCTAACTCTACATAACAACAACCCTACATAACAACAACCCTACATAACAACAACTCTACATAACAACAACTCTACATAACAACAACTCTACATAACAACAACTCTACATAACAACAACTCTACATAACAACAACCCTGCTGAACCCTAACTCTACATAACAACAACTCTGCATAACCCTAACTCTACATAACAACAACCCTACATGACCCTAACTCTACATAACAACAACCCTACATGACCCTAACTCTACATAACAACAACCCTACATTACCCTAACTCTACATAACAACAACCCTACATGACCCTAACTCTACATAACAACAACTCTACATAACAACAACCCTACATGACCCTAACTCTACATAACCCTAACACTACATAACAACAACCCTACATGACCCTAACTCTACATAACAACAACCCTACATAACCATAACCCTACCTACGGTATCACTCCCTACGGTATCACTCCCTACGGTATCACTCCCTACGGTATCATTACCCACAGTATCATTGCCTGCAGTATCATTACCTACAGTATCACTCCCTACGGTATCATTGCCTGCAGTATCATTGCCTGCAGTATCATTGCCTGCAGTATCATTACCTGCAGTATCATTACCTGCAGTATCACTCCCTATAGTATCATTATCTGCAGTATCATTACCTGCGGTATCACTCCCTATAGTATCACTCCCTACAGTATCACTCCCTACAGTATCACTCACTACAGTATCACTCCCTACAGTTTAACATGGCCTTCGTCTCTACTCCCTATAGTATCACTCCCAATAGTATCACTCCCTATAGTATCACTCCCTACAGTATCACTCACTACAGTATCACTCCCTACAGGTTAACATGGCCTTCGTCTCTACTCCCTATAGTATCACTCCCTATAGTATCACTCCCTACGGTATCACTCCCTACGGTATCATTACCCACAGTATCATTGCCTGCAGTATCATTACCTACAGTATCACTCCCTACGGTATCATTGCCTGCAGTATCATTGCCTGCAGTATCATTACCTGCAGTATCATTACCTGCAGTATCATTACCTGCAGTATCATTACCTGCAGTATCACTCCCTATAGTATCACTCCCTACAGTATCACTCCCTACAGTATCACTCACTACAGTATCACTCACTACAGTATCACTCCCTACAGGTTAACATGGCCTTCGTCTCTACTCCCTATAGTATCACTCCCTACAGTATCACTACCTATAGTATCACTCACTACATTATCACTCCCTATAGTATCACTCCCTATAGTATCACTCCCTATAGTATCACTCCCTACAGTATCACTCCCTATAGTATCACTCCCTATAGTATCACTCCCTACAGTATCACTCACTACAGTTTCACTCACTACAGTATCACTCCCTACAGGTTAACATGGCCTTCGTCTCTACTCCCTATAGTATCACTCCCTATAGTATCACTACCTACAGGTTAACATGGCCTTTGTCTCTACTCCCTATAGTATCACTCCCTACAGGTTAACATGGCCTTCGTCTCTACTCCCTATAGTATCACTCCCTATAGTATCACTACCTACAGGTTAACATGGCCTTTGTCTCTACTCCCTACAGTATCACTCCCTATAGTATCACTCCCTACAGGTTAACATGGCCTTCGTCTCTACTCCCTATAGTATCACTCCCTATAGTATCACTCCCTACAGGTTAACTTGGCCTTCGTCTCTACTCCCTATAGTATCACTCCCTATAGTATCACTCCCTACAGGTTAACATGGCCTCCGTCTCTACTCCCTATAGTATCACTCCCTATAGTATCACTCCCTACAGGTTAACATGGCCTCCGTCTCTACTCCCTACAGTATCACTCACTACAGTATCACTCACTACAGTATCACTCCCTACAGGTTAACTTGGCCTTCGTCTCTACTCCCTATAGTATCACTCCCTATAGTATCACTCCCTACAGGTTAACATGGCCTCCGTCTCTACTCCCTATAGGATCACTCCCTATAGTATCACTCCCTATAGTATCACTCCCTATAGTATCACTCCCTACAGGTTAACATGGCCTTCGTCTCTACTCCCTATAGTATCACTCCCTATAGTATCACTCCCTACAGGTTAACATGGCCTCCGTCTCTACTCCCTATAGTATCACTCCCTATAGTATCACTCCCTATAGTATCACTCCCTATAGTATCACTCCCTACAGGTTAACATGGCCTCCGTCTCTACTCCCTACAGTATCACTCACTACAGTATCACTCCCTACAGGTTAACATGGCCTTCGTCTCTACTCCCTATAGTATCACTCCCTATAGTATCACTCCCTACAGGTTAACATGGCCTCCGTCTCTACTCCCTATAGTATCACTCCCTATAGTATCACTCCCTATAGTATCACTCCCTACAGGTTAACATGGCCTTCGTCTCTACTCCCTATAGTATCACTCCCTATAGTATCACTCCCTACAGGTTAACATGGCCTCCGTCTCTACTCCCTATAGTATCACTCCCTATAGTATCACTCCCTATAGTATCACTCCCTATAGTATCACTCCCTATAGTATCACTCCCTATAGTATCACTCCCTACAGGGTAACATGGCCTTCGTCTCTACTCCCTATAGTATAACTCCCTATAGTATCACTCCCTACAGGTTAACATGGCCTCCGTCTCTACTCCCTATAGTATCACTCCCTATAGTATCACTCCCTACAGGTTAACATGGCCTCCGTCTCTACTCTCTACAGTATCACTCACTACAGTATCACTCCCTACAGGTTAACATGGCCTTCGTCTCTACTCCCTATAGTATCACTCCCTATAGTATCACTCCCTACAGGTTAACATGGCCTTCGTCTCTACTCCCTATAGTATCACTCCCTATAGTATCACTCCCTACAGGTCAACATGGCCTTCGTCTCTACTCCCTATAGTATCGCTCCCTATAGTATCACTCCCTACAGGGTAACATGGCCTTCGTCTCTACTCCCTATAGTATCACTCCCTATAGTATCACTCCCTACAGGTTAACATGGCCTCCGTCTCTACTCCCTATAGTATCACTCCCTATAGTATCACTCCCTATAGTATCACTCCCTACAGGTTAACATGGCCTCCGTCTCTACTCCCTATAGCATCACTCCCTACAGGTTAACATGGCCTCCGTCTCTACTCCCTATAGTATCACTCCCTATAGTATCACTACCTATAGTATCACTCCCTATAGTATCACTCCCTACAGGTTAACATGGCCTCCGTCTCTACTCCCTATAGTATCACTCCCTATAGTATCACTCCCTATAGTATCACTCCCTACAGGTTAACATGGCCTCCGTCTCTACTCCCTATAGCATCACTCCCTACAGGTTAACATGGCCTCCGTCTCTACTCCCTATAGTATCACTCCCTATAGTATCACTACCTATAGTATCACTCCCTATAGTATCACTCCCTACAGGTTAACATGGCCTCCGTCTCTACTCATCTCTCCACAGGTTGGTTTCGGCAGTGTGGTATCATTCCCTACAGTAAAGATGTGGACCTGGGCATCTGGATTAAAGACTACAGACATGATATATCTCAAGCTTTTCAAAAGGCTGGCCTTCCGTTGAAACACAAGTTTGGAAAGGTACAGTATGAGATCATAAAGTGTACTATTAGACACATCATGTTGAGTCATTATGTGTGTTTCAAATGGCACCCTATTCTATAGTGCACTACTTTTGACCTGAGTCCTGGTCACAATGTAGTGAACTAAATAGTGAATAGGGTGCCATTTCAGACGTATTCCCAGTCAATGTGTTGTATCTGTCTCTGTGGAGGATAGCCTGGTACCGTCCTTCCAGGGTTAATGTTGTTATCTGTTTCTGTGGAGGATAGCCTGGTACCGTCCTTCCAGGGTTAATGTTGTTATGTGTCTCTGTGGAGGATAGCCTGGAACTGTCCTTCCAGGGTTAATGTTGTTATCTGTCTCTGTGGAGGATAGCCTGGTACCGTCCTTCCAGGGTTAATGTTATGTGTCTCTGTGGAGGATAGCCTGGAACTGTCCTTCCAGGGTTAATGTTGTTATCTGTCTCTGTGGAGGATAGCCTGGAACTGTCCTTCCAGGGTTAATGTTGTTATGTGTCTCTGTGGAGGATAGCCTGGAACTGTCCTTCCAGGGTTAATGTTGTTATCTGTCTCTGTGGAGGATAGCCTGGAACTGTCCTTCCAGGGTTAATGTTGTTATGTGTCTCTGTGTAGGTGGAGGATAGCCTGGTACTGTCCTTCCAGGGTTAATGTTGTTATCTGTCTCTGTGGAGGATAGCCTGGTACCGTCCTTCCAGGGTTAATGTTGTTATGTGTCTCTGTGGAGGATAGCCTGGTACCGTCCTTCCAGGGTTAATGTTGTTATGTGTCTCTGTGGAGGATAGCCTGGAACTGTCCTTCCAGGGTTAATGTTGTTATGTGTCTCTGTGGAGGATAGCCTGGAACCGTCCTTCCAGGGTTAATGTTGTTATGTGTCTCTGTGTAGGTGGAGGATAGCCTGGAACTGTCCTTCCAGGGTTAATGTTGTTATGTGTCTCTGTGTAGGTGGAGGATAGCCTGGAACTGTCCTTCCAGGGTTAATGTTGTTATGTGTCTCTGTGGAGGATAGCCTGGTACCGTCCTTCCAGGGTTAATGTTGTTATGTGTCTCTGTGGAGGATAGCCTGGAACCGTCCTTCCAGGGTTAATGTTGTTATCTGTCTCTGTGGAGGATAGCCTGGTACCGTCCTTCC
The DNA here is from genome assembly GCF_045791955.1 of Oncorhynchus clarkii lewisi. Lineage (NCBI taxonomy): Eukaryota > Metazoa > Chordata > Actinopteri > Salmoniformes > Salmonidae > Oncorhynchus > Oncorhynchus clarkii. The sequence goes on along the minus strand of NC_092151.1, from coordinate 2,890,965 downwards.
AGGGTTAATGTTGTTATGTGTCTCTGTGGAGGTGGAGGATAGCCTGGAACCGTCCTTCCAGGGTTAATGTTGTTATGTGTCTCTGTGGAGGATAGCCTGGAACTGTCCTTCCAGGGTTAATGTTGTTATGTGTCTCTGTGGAGGATAGCCTGGAACTGTCCTTCCAGGGTTAATGTTGTTATCTGTCTCTGTGGAGGATAGCCTGGTACCGTCCTTCCAGGGTTAATGTTGTTATGTGTCTCTGTGTAGGTGGAGGATAGCCTGGAACTGTCCTTCCAGGGTTAATGTTGTTATGTGTCTCTGTGTAGGGGGAGGATAGCCTGGAACTGTCCTTCCAGGGCTAATGTTGTTATGTGTCTCTGTGTAGGTGGAGGATAGCCTGGAACTGTCCTTCCAGGGTTAATGTTGTTATGTGTCTCTGTGTAGGTGGAGGATAGCCTGGAACTGTCCTTCCAGGGTTAATGTTGTTATGTGTCTCTGTGTAGGTGGAGGATAGCCTGGAACTGTCCTTCCAGGGTTAATGTTGTTATGTGTCTCTGTGTAGGTGGAGGATAGCCTGGAACTGTCCTTCCAGGGTTAATGTTGTTATGTGTTTCTGTGTAGGTGGAGGATAGCCTGGAACTGTCCTTCCAGGGTTAATGTTGTTATGTGTCTCTGTGTAGGTGGAGGATAGCCTGGAACTGTCCTTCCAGGGTTAATGTTGTTATGTGTCTCTGTGGAGGATAGCCTGGAACTGTCCTTCCAGGGTTAATGTTGTTATGTGTCTCTGTGTAGGTGGAGGATAGCCTGGAACTGTCCTTCCAGGGTTAATGTTGTTATGTGTCTCTGTGTAGGTGGAGGATAGCCTGGAACTGTCCTTCCAGGGCCTGGATGTTAAACTGGACGTTTTCTTCTTCTATGAGGAAACTGACGTTGTGTGGAACGGAGGAACCCAGGCTAAGAGTGGGAAGAAATTCAAGTAAGTCTTTGTTTAACTCACTGTATAGAGCTGAGTCACTGTTGCTTAGTGATAGACTATAAAAAATGACTGCTAAGAAGTCTTCAGTTCATTGAACGTCGGGCTTTAAAAAATAATATATAACTACAGTGGGGCAAACAAGTATTTAGTCAGCCGCCAATTGTGCAAGTTCTCCCACTTAAAAAGATGAGAGAGGCCTGTAATTTTCATCATAGGTACACTTTAACTATGACAGACAAAACGATAGAAAAAATCCAGAAAATCACATTGTAGGATTTTTAATGAATTTATTTGCAAATTATGGTGGAAAATAAGTATTTGGTCAATAACAAAAGTTTATCTCAATACTTTGTTATATACCCTTTGTTGGCAATGACAGAGGTCAAACGTTTTCTGTAAGTCAAGGTTTTCACACACTGTTGCTGGTATTTTGGCCCATTCCTCCATGCAGATCTCCTCTAGAGCAGTGATGTTTTGGGGCTGTTGCTGGGCAACACGGACTTTCAACTCCCTCCAAAGATTTTCTGTGGGGTTGAGATCTGGAGACTGGCTAGGCCACTCCAGGACCTCCAGAACTCCTTCAATGCCCGGGCGTTGTGTTGGGGATCATTGTCATGCTGAAAGACCTATGCTGAAAGACCTCTATATATATATGTGTGTATGTATATATATATATATATATATATATATATATATATATATATATATATATATATATATATATATACATACACACATATACATACATATATATATATATATATATGTATATATATGTATATATATGTATGTATGTGTATGTATGTATATATATGTATATATATGTATGTATATGTGTGTATGTATATATGTATGTATATATGTGTATGTATGTATATATATGTATATATATGTATGTATGTGTATGTATGTATATATATGTATATATATGTATGTATGTGTATGTATGTATATATATGTATATATATGTATGTATATGTATGTATGTATGTATATATATGTATGTGTATATATATATATACATATATATATATATATATATATATATATGTATATATATATATATACATATATATATATATATATATATGTATATATATATATATACATATATATATATATATATATACGTATATATATATATATACGTATACATACATATATACATATACATATATATATATATATGTATACATACATATATACATATACATATATACATATATACATACGTATACATACATAGTGTATATTTTAAAGATGTTTTTGATACCATTCCAGACTTACTAACCAGAGACTCCTTCCTACCCATTCTGTTAGGTATGTGTTCCCCAAGTTTACTCTCTGCTGGACTGAGCTGATGGACCTGAAGGTGCGTGTCCCCTGTGAGACGGTAGACTATGTATCAGCTAACTATGGTCCTACCTGGAACACACCTGTAAAGACCTGGGACTGGAAGAGCTCTCCGCCCAACGTGCAGGACAACGGGGTGTGGCCTGTCAGGGAGTGGGATGAGGTCATCCAGGTGTACTGACATACTGCTACACTACATATGAGTAGACTACATTGGAGTACACTTAAACCACACAGAAGAAAATGGACTGAAACAGGGAGGGACTTTCGATCGGGACTGTCGATCGGGACCGTCGATCCTGTTTTTGTAAATTTTGCTACGGCGTGCACTATGCGACCCTGAGTACACTCTTCCAAAGTACACTACACCTGAAAACCCCACACCAAAGTAGCAACTCTAAAGACTACTACTAAGGGTGTGAGTCTGAGCTGCTGGCTTACCATTGGCTGGTGGCTTACCATTGGCTGGTGACTTACCATTGGCTGGTTGGTTGTGAACTGCAGACCACCAATACTGGACTCTCTTCCTCCTTTGGACTGAAGCAACTGTCGATTGATATGTAATATGTGTTCCTTGTTTGAAATACTGTATTACGTTGACAAAAAGATGCCATAGACATTTTAATTGCTACTGACATTACTTACTACTGACATGTTGGGTAGGCCCAGGGTAAGGCCATATTACGGCCATGCTTACTTGATATCGTGTTATTATGGCCTTGGTTACTTGATATCGGGTTATTACGGCCTTGGTTGCTTGATATTGGGTTATTATGGCCTTGGTTACTTGATATTGGGTTATTACGGCCTTGGTTACTTGATATCGGGTTATTATGGCCTTGGTTACTTGATATCGGGTTATTACGGCCTTGGTTGCTTGATATGGGGTTATTACGGCCTTGGTTACTTGATATCGTGTTATTATGGCCTTGGCTACTTGATATCGGGTTATTACGGCCTTGGCTACTTGATATGGGGTTATTACGGCCTTGGTTGCTTGATATGGGGTTATTACGGCCTTGGTTGCTTGATATGGGGTTATTACGGCCTTGGTTACTTGATATGTGGTTATTAAGGCCTTGGTTACTTGATATTGGGTTATTATGGCCTTGGTTACTTGATATCGGGTTATTATGGCCTTGGTTACTTGATATCGGGTTATTACGGCCTTGGTTACTTGATATCGGGTTATTACGGCCTTGGTTACTTGATATCGGGTTATTACGGCCTTGGTTACTTGATATCGGAGTATTACGGCCTTGGTTACTTGATATCGGGTTATTACGGCCTTGGTTACTTGATATTGGGTTATTAAGGCCTTGGTTACTTGATATTGGGTTATTATGGCCTTGGTTACTTGATATCGGGTTATTATGGCCTTGGTTACTTGATATCGGGTTATTACGGCCTTGGTTACTTGATATCGGGTTATTACGGCCTTGGTTACTTGATATCGGGTTATTACGGCCTTGGTTACTTGATATCGGAGTATTACGGCCTTGGTTACTTGATATCGGGTTATTACGGCCTTGGTTACTTGATATTGGGTTATTACGGCCTTGGTTACTTGATATCGGGTTAATAAGGCCTTGGTTACTTGATATCGGGTTATTACGGCCTTGGTTACTTGATATCGTGTTATTACGGCCTTGGTTACTTGATATAGGGTTATTATGGCCGTGGTTACGGAGTATTACGGCCTTGGTTACTTGATATTGGGTTATTATGGCCTTGGTTACTTGATATCGGGTTATTACGGCCTTGGTTACTTGATATCGGGTTATTACGGCCTTTGTTACTTGGTGGCAGGGTAGCCTAGTGGTTAGAGCGTTGGACTAGTAACAGGAAGATTGCAAGTTAAAACCCCCGAGCTGACAAGGTACAAATCTGCCCCTGAACAGCCAGTTAACCCACTGTTCCTAGGCCGTCATTGAAAATAAGAATTTGTTCTTAACTGACTTTCCTAGTTAAATAAAGGTTAAATAAATATTGGGTTATTATGGCCTTGGTTACTTGATATCGGGTTATTATGGCCTTGATTACTTGAAGTGCTAGGTGGTGGTGATGACCACGGACTGAACTTGATTATTGGGTGTGTCCCAAATTGTACCATATTTCCTACGTAGTGCACTATATTGGGAGTGGACATTATATTCATATTTTATATATTTTATGCCTCTCGTGTTTCAGGAATCATTGGATTTGCCGACAAATCGTATCTTACTTTCCTTTGTATTGAGTGTTGTCATCGTTGTTGAAGGGAACTATGATCACGCTAGCCTGAGTTCTAGCCTGAGTGCCAGTCTGTCTGTGCTGTCATGCCAACTCCTTGTCACTCATTTAGCTTGACAATGACAGCATTGGAGTTATCAAGAGAGCAAACTGATCTGGGACCAGGCTATGCTCACCAGCTGACAAACCAGACCAGAACCGTAGGCCTGATCCCCGACAACGACGAGACAGCCTATAGGGAGGAGGTCAGAGACCTGGCCGGGAGGTGCCAGGACAACAACCTCTCCCTCAACGACGAGACAGCCTATAGGAAGGAGGTCAGAGACCTGGCCGGGAGGTGCCAGGTCAACAACCTCTCCCTCAACGACGAGACAGCCTATAGGGAGGAGGTCAGAGACCTGGCCGGGAGGTGCCAGGTCAACAACCTCTCCCTCAACGACGAGACAGCCTATAGGAAGGAGGTCAGAGACCTGGCCGGGAGGTGCCAGGTCAACAACCTCTCCCTCAACGACGAGACAGCCTATAGGAAGGAGGTCAGAGACCTGGCCGGGAGGTGCCAGGACAACAACCTCTCCCTCAACGACGAGACAGCCTATAGGGAGGAGGTCAGAGACCTGGCCGGGAGGTGCCAGGTCAACAACCTCTCCCTCAACGACGAGACAGCCTATAGGGAGGAGGTCAGAGACCTGGCCGGGAAGTGCCAGGTCAACAACCTCTCCCTCAACGACGAGACAGCCTATAGGGAGGAGGTCAGAGACCTGGCCGTGTGGTGCCAGGACAACAACCTCTCCCTCAACGACGAGACAGCCTATAGGAAGGAGGTCAGAGACCTGGCCGGGAGGTGCCAGGACAACAACCTCTCCCTCAACGACGAGACAGCCTATAGGGAGGAGGTCAGAGACCTGGCCGTGTGGTGCCAGGACAACAACCTCTCCATCAACGTGATCAAGACAAAGGAGATGATTGTGGACTACAGGAAAAGGAGGACCAAGCACGCCCCCATTCTCATCGCCGGGGATGCAGTGGAGCAGGTTGAGAGCTTCAAGTTCCTTGGTGTCCACATCACCAACAAACTAAGATGGTCCAAGCACACAAAGGCAAGAGAAGAGGGCACAACAAAACCTATTCCCCCTCAGGAGACAAAAGATTTGGCATGGGTCCTCAGATCCTCAAAGGTTTTACAGCTGCACCATCGAGAGCATCAATGCCTGTTATGGCAACTGCTCGGCCTCCGACCGGAAGCCACTACAGAGGGTAGTGTGTACGGCCCAGTACATCACTTGGGACAGGCTTCCTGCCATCCAGGACCTCTATACCAGGCTGCGTCAGAGGAAGGCCCTAAAAATTGTCAGACTCCAGCCACTCTAGTCTTAGACTTTTCTCTCTGCTACCGCATGGCAAGCGGTACCAGAGTGCCAAGTCTAGGTCCAAGAGGCTCCTAAACAGCTTCTACCCCCAAGCCATAAGACTCCTGAACAGCTAATCAAATGGCTCCCCAGACTATTTGCATTGCCCCCCTCTTTTACACCACTGCTACGCTCTGTTGTTATCATCTATGCATTGTCACTTTAATAACTTATGTACATATTACCTCAACTAACCGGTGCCCCGGCACATTGACTCTGTACCGTAACACCCTGTATATAGTCTCACTATTGACTCTGTACCGTAACACCCTGTATATAGCCTCCACATTGACTCTGTAACGGTGCACCCTGTATATAGCCTCCACATTGACTCTGTACCGTAACACCCTGTATATAGCCTCCACATTGACTCTGTACCGGTGCACCCTGTATATAGCCTCCACATTGACTCTGTACCGTAACACCCTGTATATAGCCTCCACATTGACTCTGTACCGGTACCTCCCTGTATATAACCTCCACATTGACTCTGTACCGGTACCTCCCTGTATATAGCCTCCACATTGACTCTGTACCGGTACCTCCCTGTATATAACCTCCACATTGACTCTGTACCGGTACCTCCCTGTATATAACCTCCACATTGACTCTGTACCGTAAAACCCTGTATATAGCTACCACATTGACTCTGTACCGGTACCTCCCTGTATATAACCTCCACATTGACTCTGTACCGTAAAACCCTGTATATAGCTACCACATTGACTCTGTACCGTAACACCCTGTATATAGCCTCCACATTGACTCTGTACCGTAGCACCCTGTATATAGCCTCCACATTGACTCTGTACCGGTACACCCTGTATATAACCTCCACATTGACTCTGTACCGTAAAACCCTGTATATAGCTACCACATTGACTCTGTACCGTAACACCCTGTATATAGCCTCCACATTGACTCTGTACCGATACCCCCTGTATATAGCCTCCACATTGACTCTGTACCGGTACCCCCTGTATATAACCTCCACATTGACTCTGTACCGGTACCCCCTGTATATAGCCTCCACATTGACTCTGTACCGTAACACCCTGTATATAGCCTCCACATTGACTCTGTACCGTAACACCCTGTATATAGCCTCCACATTGACTCTGTACCGGTACCCCACTGTATATAGTCTCACTATTGTTAGTTTACTGCTGCTCTTTAATAAGGTTACTTGAATATGGGGTTACTTTTATTGCTTATTCTTATCCATATACAACTACGTTGTTGGTTAGGGGCTCATAAGTCAGCATTTCACTGTGAGGTCTACTGTATATAGCCTCCACATTGACTCTGTACCGATACCCCCTGTATATAGCCTCCACATTGACTCTGTACCGGTACCCCCTGTATATAACCTCCACATTGACTCTGTACCGGTACCCCCTGTATATAGCCTCCACATTGACTCTGTACCGTAACACCCTGTATATAGCCTCCACATTGACTCTGTACCGTAACACCCTGTATATAGCCTCCACATTGACTCTGTACCGGTACCCCACTGTATATAGTCTCACTATTGTTAGTTTACTGCTGCTCTTTAATAAGGTTACTTGAATATGGGGTTACTTTTATTGCTTATTCTTATCCATATACAACTACGTTGTTGGTTAGGGGCTCATAAGTCAGCATTTCACTGTGAGGTCTACACCTGTTGGTTAGGGGCTCATAAGTCAGCATTTCATTGTGAGGTCTACACCTGTTGGTTAGGGGCTCATAAGTCAGCATTTCATTGTGAGGTCTACACCTGTTGGTTAGGGGCTCATAAGTCAGCATTTCATTGTGAGGTCTACACCTGTTGGTTAGGGGCTCATAAGTCAGCATTTCATTGTGAGGTCTACACCTGTTGGTTAGGGGCTCATAAGTCAGCATTTCATTGTGAGGTCTACACCTGTTGGTTAGGGGCTCATAAGTCAGCATTTCATTGTGAGGTCTACACCTGTTGGTTAGGGGCTCATAAGTCAGCATTTCACTGGAAGGTCTACACTTTTTTTTGTATTCGGGCGCATGTGACTAATAAAGTTTGATTTGATTAGAATCCAACTGCTGTGCATGACCCTGCTCTGTATAGTTGGTACGTGGAACTGTTTTCTGTACTTCACCAGCCTGATCTACATGTTGCTGTATTTCATGGTTGTAGCAACTTCATTAAATTAAAAAAACACATAAAAAATAAGTCATTTTTACTTTATGTGGTAAGCTGGTGTTCCCTTCAAAACGTTCCTGAATGTGAGAGATGACGTCGTCCTGATATTGCTATCGGTCTGCCAGTAGTGTTGTCTCTGGCCGAGGTGCTGTTCTGGCCGGGAGAATACACCCACTCTTAACAATACACCCACTCTTAACCATACACCCACTCTTAACCATACACCCACTCTTAACCATACACCCACTCTTAACCATACACTCACTCTTAACCATACACCCACTCTTAACCATACACCCACTCTTAACCATACACCCACTCTTAACAATACACCCACTCTTAACCATACACCCACTCTTAACAATACACCCACTCTTAACAATACACCCACTCTTAACCATACACCCACTCTTAACAATACACCCACTCTTAACAATACACCCACTCTTAACCATACATCCACTCTTAACCATACACCCACTCTTAACCATACACCCACTCTTAACAATACACCCAATACACCCACTCTTAACAATACACCCACTCTTAACCATACACCCAATACACCCACTCTTAACCATACACCCAATACACCCACTCTTAACAATACACCCAATATACCCACTCTTAACAATACACCCACTCTTAACCATACACCCAATACACCCACTCTTAACAATACACCCATTCTGAACATGAAGACCCTGGTGGAGGAGCTGACACAGAGAGGCCACCAGACCACTGCGATCGCCCACCAGACCACTGCGATCGCCCACCAGATCACTGCGACCGCCCACCAGATCACTGCGACCGCCCTCCAGATCACTGCGACCGCCCACCAGATCACTGCGACCGCCCACCAGATCACTGCGACCGCCCACCAGATCACTGCGACCGCCCACCAGATCACTGCGACCAGCCCACCAGATCACTGCGATCGCCCACCATCCTCCAGGTTCCCTTCTCCAGGCAGGTCGTCCAGGGCTACGCGGACAAGATGCTGAGATACTGGAAATACGACGTTAGATGAAGGCCAAGGCCATGATAGATGTTGGCATGAGACAGAACCAGGAAGTGCTGTTATCAGAGCTGCTGGAGAGACTGTGGAGTGAGCAATGTGACCTTCTGCTGACTGACTCCATGAGGTAGGGAGCTTCTTGCAGAGACTTTGGGTCTCACAATGCTCTTCTTCTTTGGTAACACCACGGAACGACACTGCAGGCAAATGCCACCACCTCTGTCTTATGACCCAGGCATTGGTTTTGAAAACAGTGTTTTGTATATCTCAAGACATCTTGTTCAAGATCGTGGCAGCTACGAGGTTCTTGGTAAAAGAATAAAGCTCCATTGTATTCCAGAGTCAGTGGTAGTTTGACCTTTGAACCGTCCCCATCTCTTTCAGTCAGTGGTAGTTTGACCTTTGAACCGACCCCATCTCTTTCAGTCAGTGGTAGCCATACCTTCGGTTTGTTTGACCTTTAACCTCATCTTTATTCAGTCAGCGTAGGCCAAATGAGGATGGGTGGTATAATAGTCTATTTTAGTCAGCGTAGGCTGAGGATGGGTGGTATAATAGTCTCTTTCAGTCAGTGTAGGGGCTCAGTTGGTGTTTGTAAAATGTGTCCCCAAGACCCTCTGGCTGGTTGTGTGTCCCCAATACCCTCTGTCTGGTTTATATAAAGTAATAGGAGCTGAAATACCAGACTAAGGAGTGCAAGAGAAATTGTGTTATTGGGAACTAGACCAGGCCCCGTATTCCCCAAAGTGTCTCAGAGTAGGAGTGCTGGATCAGTTTCACCTTTATAAATCATAATGAATATGATCACATGGATAGGGAGAACCTGATCCTAGATCAGCAGTCCTACACTGAGATGCTTTGTGGATTCGGGCCCAGGTCTGAACAGAAGTGGCTCTGCCTTTGTGGGAATCCAAGCTCCTGTCAGTAGGGGGTGTGTTTGTTTTGTGTTCATGCTTTCCCCTCATTGAAAAAGAGTTGGCTCAGGCTAAGGAGTTACACAACGGTTTATTGTCATCATAACCTCTGACCAATAGACTTTGAAACGACACAGAACACTCCCTCTTTTACAGTCTTGTTGATTTCACACCGACGAATTTGAGCCAAAATCTGCTGTTTTTTAAGACTTATTTGCCTATTCCTCTCTGGGTGTATGTGGTCGCCTTGAAGGCTTCAACCTCCACTCATTGAAGGCCTCAACCTCCACTCCTTGAAGGCCTCAACCTCCCCTCCTTGAAGGCCTCAACCTCCACTCCTTGAAGGCCTCAACCTCCACTCCTTGAAGGCCTCAACCTCCCCTCCTTGAAGGCCTCAACCTCCACTCCTTGAAGGCCTCAACCTCCCCTCCTTGAAGGCTTCAACCTCCACTCCTTGAAGGCCTCAACCTCCACTCCTTGAAGGCCTCAACCTCCCCTACTTGAAGGCCTCAACCTCCCCTCCTTGAAGGCTTCAACCTCCACTCCTTGAAAGCTTCAACCTCCCCTCCTTGAAGGCCTCAACCTCCCCTCCTTGGAGGCTTCAACCTCCACTCCTTGAAAGCTTCAACCTCCCCTCCTTGAAAGCTTCAACCTCCACTCCTTGAAGGCCTCAACCTCCACTCCTTGAAGGCCTCAACCTCCACTCCTTGAAGGCCTCAACCTCCACCCCTTGAAGGCCTCAACCTCCACCCCTTGAAGGCCTCAACCTCCACTCCGGCTCTATCTACTTAGTCTCGCAGGGCCCTCCATCCAAATCTCATCTAATTGACTCAGGAACGGAAGCCTGGGTGTCCGATGTTTTCTGTGGCCCTCCTCCTGCTCGGTGGGTGTCTGGGCACAGATGCATATGATCCTGGAGGAGCTGGTGGAGGGGAACCATAGTGGCACAGTGATCCTGGAGGGGAACCGTAGTGGCACAGTGGTCCTGGAGGGGAACCGTAGTGGCACAGTGGTCCTGGAGGGGAACCGTAGTGGCACAGTGGTCCTGGAGGGGAACCGTAGTGGCACAGTGGTCCTGGAGGGGAACCGTAGTGGCACAGTGGTCCTGGAGGGGAACCGTAGTGGCACAGTGGTCCTGCAGGGGAACCGTAGTGGCACAGTGGTCCTGCAGGGGAACCGTAGTGGCACAGTGGTCCTGGAGGGGAACCGTAGTGGACCAGTGCTGGAGTCCACCGCCTCACTTTCCATAAACTGTTTTGCAATGTATCCTTTGACCGAAAAGACTGTCAGGAAATCATTGACAACTTCATAGACTTCTAGAAGTTCGAGTCTCAGAACGCGTCCATGTTGCAGATTGCCCTGTGGATCAGAGACCTGATGCAGAAAAGGTCTGCTCCTATGTTTGCCTAGTTAAATAAAATAAAATATCTTCCTGTGTAGTGACCTAAGGGAACGTTATGTAATATAAGGGTGAAACACGGCCCTCTGGGAAATGAAAATGGATCCCTTCAGCAAAATATATTTTACCTAAACCATCCCTGAACGCTTCAAAAAAAAACAAGTGACCCTCCCCTCCCCTCCACCCAAAGTAATAATTAACATAAAGTGGGTAGCAGAGAACATGACTTCAGTTTACCCTCACTTCCTGAATAGACCAGAGTCTTAGATATGCAGTTTTAGAAACTGTTCTTCGTCCTGTAAGCAACGATTTTGATAGCGCACAGGGCTGTGGGACAGAAGGTCGTGGGTTCAGAGACCACCGTGGACAAGAGTAGGGGTGGAAAAACATCTATAGTTAAAGCATTGCATGAATCTATCATCGTTTTTGCAGCTCGGGGGGGGGATGCCTTTTATTTCTTGCAATTCTACATAATTTTACATATTAGCAGAATATTTTTTTTCATGTCACACACATTTCCTAAATTACAGGCTACTAAACGCGGCATCGATGTGCTAGAGGAACATGCCTCAAAAGGGTTGGCTGTTTCGTGGTTTCAGCCGGTTACCGCCACAACAGCCAAATAGGTTACAGACCAGCTGTGTGAAGGCAAAGCTTCTGAAAGACATGATGCTGCTGTCTGCAGCTGCTGCCTCTGAGTGTGTTTTTTTTTTCTTCTCTGAGTTGTAAAAGCAAGCAGAGCAGAAACCGGCTCCTCTTTGACTGATGTAGCTGTCAAGGTAACTGCTGTTTCACTTAACAGAAAAAAAAAATGTTTTTATACCCGGTGCTGAACTAGTAGTCTAACTGAAATGTAACGTTAGCTACATCCCCTCTCGACAGAAGCCTCTAGCTATCTGTCAGGTAGCAGTATCTAACAGCTGTTGTTTGTATGGAAATGTTTTTGTACCGTTTTTCTCCCATTTCAACCAAAGGCAAGTAACTTAGCTAGTTTTTCGTCAGTTGATGTACCATTAGAGCTAGCCAAAAGTTGGCTGACATTAGCTAGCTATCTCTAACTTTTAGCTATTATTTTTGCCTCTTATCACACTAGACCTGAATCAAATGATTGACCGATATTCTGACGTTTTTTTGACAGCACAATGTGAGTTTTTATTAGAGTCAGTATAGCAATGTAAGGACATTGATCTGTCAGTTTCCCTAGTTAATTCTCCACTGTACACACTGACACAGTATAAACAGTTCTACAGGCTACACTGTCATGGTACACAGTCAGTACACAACATAATGCTCATCAGTAGGATCAGATGGTGACGGGTGTCCCAGCAGGGTCAGACAGCCAGGGACGACCAGTCTACAGAGCTCAAGTGAATTTTGCAGTGTATTATAATGATCAGTGACTGGATACTAAGTTCCATCTTGAGTTGATGGGTGGGCTACAGTCTGGGATCAGGGAATAATGGTCATTTCAATTATTGAAACATAAAATTATTTTCTTGGATAATATAATGTATAAATAAATGTAAACCAAGGTAATTCTTTGTCATGCCTCATCTGCGCAGGATCAGATGGTGACAGAGGTCTCAGCAGGGTCAGGCAGCCAGGAAAGACCAGTCTGTGACCGTGCTGTGGTCAGTCATTCAGGGAAGACCAGTCTGTGACGGCGCTGAGGTCAGGCAGCCAGAGAAGACCAGTCTGTGACCGTGCTGTGGTCAGTCATTCAGGGAAGACCAGTCTGTGACGGCGCTGAGGTCAGGCAGCCAGAGAAGACCAGTCTGTGACGGCGCTGAGGTCAGTCATTCAGGGAAGACCAGTATGTGATGGTAATGAGGTCAGGCAACCAAGTTGTGAGAATCAAGTTTTTCCATTTATTTACTTTTGTAAATGTATTAATCTTCTTTTATTTGAAATGCTCCTGTCAATGTTGAGTAAAGACACACACCTGATTATGCATATCGAAGTAGGACTAGTCTACCTGCCCTGCACGCAAATGTAGGCCTATAAATGTGCCCATTTGGGGAACATTTTCTGATTGTCAGACAAGTTCAGTACATATAGCCTAGGTGATTTTCTTAAAACGCGTAGGTGTGTTTTTTATAGAAAAATACACATTTTAAAATGTTACCAATGGATTGGTTGAAAATAAAGATGACTCTTGGTTGGTTCATTTCTTGCTGGGGACAGCCCTAATAGAAATGCAGGAAATGAGCTTTAAGATGCCAGACTCCTGTTTACCTGTTGTAGGTAGGACTATTTAACATATCATTATGGAGACTCCTGTAGGACTATTTAACATGTCATTATGGAGACACCTGTTTACCTGTTGTAGGTAGGACTATTTAACATATCATTATGGATACACCTGTTTACCTGTTGTAGGTAGGACTAGTTAACATGTCATTATGGAGACTCCTGTTTACCTGTTGTAGGTAGGACTATTTAACATGTCATTATGGAGACTCCTGTAGGACTATTTAACATGTCATTATGGAGACTCCTGTAGGACTATTTAACATGTCATTATGGAGACACCTGTTTACCTGTTGTAGGTAGAACTATTTAACATGTCATTATGGAGACTCCTGTTTACCTGTTGTAGGTAGAACTATTTAACATGTCATTATGGAGACTCCTGTAGGACTATTTAACATGTCATTATGGAGACTCCTGTAGGACTATTTAACATGTCATTATGGAGACTCCTGTAGGACTATTTAACATGCCATTATGGAGACTCCTGTTTACCTGTTGTAGGTAGGACTATTTAACATGTCATTATGGAGACTCCTGTAGGACTATTTAACATGTCATTATGGAGACTCCTGTAGGACTATTTAACATGTCATTATGGAGACTCCTGTAGGACTATTTAACATGTCATTATGGAGACTCCTGTTTACCTGTTGTAGGTAGGACTATTTAACATGTCATTATGTAGACTCCTGTTTACCTGTTGTAGGTAGGGCTATTTAACATGTCATTATGGAGACTCCTGTTTACCTGTTGTAGGTAGGACTATTTAACATGTCATTATGGAGACACCTGTTTACCTGTTGTAGGTAGGACTATTTAACATGTCATTATGGATACACCTGTTTACCTGTTGTAGGTAGGGCTATTTAACATGTCATTATGGAGACTCCTGTTTACCTGTTGTAGGTAGGACTATTTAACATGTCATTATGGAGACTCCTGTTTACCTGTTGTAGGTAGGACTATTTAACATGTCATTATGTAGACTGCTGTTTACCTGTTGTAGGTAGGGCTATTTAACATGTCATTATGTAGACTGCTGTTTACCTGTTGTAGGTAGGGCTATTTAACATGTCATTATGTAGACTGCTGTTTACCTGTTGTAGGTAGGACTATTTAACATGTCATTATGGAGACTCCTGTTTACCTGTTGTAGGTAGGACTATTTAACATGTCATTATGTAGACTGCTGTTTACCTGTTGTAGGTAGGGCTATTTAACATGTCATTATGTAGACTGCTGTTTACCTGTTGTAGGTAGGACTATTTAACATGTCATTATGGAGACTCCTGTAGGACTATTTAACATGTCATTATGGAGAATCCTGTTTACCTGTTGTAGGTAGGACATCTAATTAGCATAATTTATATATCCCCATTAAAATGTGTCAGTTTAAACTAGAGATATCTGTTGTTGTTTTGCATTGGATACGTCTCAATCCAACGCATCCACCAATAAAAAATCAAATGGCTAAATGATCCCTGGTATGACCAATTTCATTTGTTAGCTTAGTAGAACACTCATTATAGGCCTATTCAGTTCATATCCATATTATTAATATTTGATTCAGTGATTGGAATTACGACCCTCATCATCAGTAGCCTATTCCAGCAGGCTATTGGCCAATGGAAGCACTTCTTACCTCGAAATCGCCTCAATGTTTATGTTGAATAAATGAGTCTGTCAATTTGCAGATTTCCCTGCAGGCATCTTGGGGGTTTGAATATCGGCCTTTCTGACCTGGAAGCTACTGCATCCCCTATTCATTTAGCTCTTCCCTCACTCACTCGCCTTAGTTCAACCATTTGACCTGACTTATCAACCCTTCCCTCAAATTATTTACTTTAGAAATGTGGGTGAAAACTATCCCTTAAACCCCCCCCCCTAAACCTGCTATGTCTTACCAGGTACATGTTGAAAGATTTGTGTATTTTAAAAACGATTTGTTAAAAGGAATTTATAATTAATTGTATACTTACAAAGGGAAACCCAGCCACGAGTTGCCCAGTGACGTGAGCCTACCAGACGAGTTAAATGCCTTTGATCCTCGCTTCGAGGCAAGCAACACTGAAGCATGCATGAGAGCACCAGCTGTTCTAGATGACGGTGCAATCACGCTCTCCGTAGCCGATGTGAGCAAGACTTTTATGGGAGTCTCTCCTGTCTGAGGCAACACTGATTGCTACGCAAATGGATGTTGCACCTCAATTTAGCAAGGAACACAGCCGCCAGAGGAAAAGGAAGAGATTCCATGATGAGACCTCTCAAGAGGAGGCCGCTCAGGACAGTGAAGCAACGATGTTTCGGAACTGTGCTTTTACTGCTATGGACAACATCATAAGTGACTTAGACACTAGGTTCCACACCACTGCAAAAAAATTATTATAATTTTCTGCTGTTCTGAAAGTTGGGCAGATTAGTGAAGATAAAGTCCCTTCTGTGTGCCAACCACTGATCATTAAGTATTCTATAGATCTGAGTTTCAAAATGAAGTCAGACACCTGAACACTGTATATGCTGCCACTTTCCCTCCTAACTTGTCCCCTCTTGGTCTCCTGAACACTGTATATGCTGCCACTTTCCCTCCTATCTTGTCCCCTCTTGGTGTCCTGACACCTGAACACTGTTTATGCTGCCACTTCCCCTCCTAACTTGTCCCCTCTTGGTCTCCTGAACACTATATGCTGCCACTTTCCCTCCTAACTTGTCCCCTCTTGGTCTCCTGAACACTGTATATGCTGCCACTTTCCCTCCTAACTTGTCCCCTCTTGGTCTCCTGAACACTGTATATGCTGACCCTTCCCCTCCTAACTTGTCCCCTCTTGGTCTCCTGAACACTGTATATGCTGCCACTTTCCCTCATAACTTGTCCCCTCTTGGTCTCCTGAACACTGTATATGCTGACCCTTCCCCTCCTAACCTGTCCCCTCTTGGTCTCCTGACACCTGAACACTGTATATGCTGCCACTTTCCCTCCTAACTTGTCCCCTCTTGGTCTCCTGAACACTGTATATGCTGCCACTTTCCCTCCTATCTTGTCCCCTCTTGGTGTCCTGACACCTGAACACTGTTTATGCTGCCACTTCCCCTCCTAACTTGTCCCCTCTTGGTCTCCTGAACACTATATGCTGCCACTTTCCCTCCTAACTTGTCCCTTCTTGGTCTCCTGAACACTGTATATGCTGCCACTTTCCCTCCTAACTTGTCCCCTCTTGGTCTCCTGAACACTGTATATGCTGACCCTTCCCCTCCTAACTTGTCCCCTCTTGGTCTCCTGAACACTGTATATGCTGCCACTTTCCCTCATAACTTGTCCCCTCTTGGTCTCCTGAACACTGTATATGCTGACCCTTCCCCTCCTAACCTGTCCCCTCTTGGTCTCCTGACACCTGAACACTGTATATGCTGCCACTTTCCCTCCTAACTTGTCCCCTCTTGGTCTCCTGAAAACTGTATATGCTGACCCTTCCCCTCCTTACCTGTCCCCTCTTGGTCTCCTGACACCTGAACACTGTATATGCTGCCACTTTCCCTCCTAACTTGTCCCCTCTTGGTCTCCTGAACACTGTATATGCTGCCACTTCCCCCTCCTAACTTGTTCCCTCTTGGTCTCCTGAATGCAATTTGTAAGACCAGCCCTGCCCTGTCTGGAACTGCGAGGAGTAACAGCCTAACCTACGTTGCTAGCTACCATGACAAAGACCAAAGCCGGCGGGAGTACCGTTGAGGACAGTGGTGTCTCTCTATCACATGTGAAGGGTCTTTTAAACGAACAAAAAGAGACCTACAAGCAGTTGTTACAACAACAAGAAAATAGCTTCAAGTGTTTTGTCCAAATACTTGTGTATTCTACTAATAAAAGAATTGGCGACCTGACCAGAGAGATCCAGGACCTGAAGAACAGCAGTTCTCCCAGGGTCAGCTCGACGAGTTGAAGCAGGAGAACGGCAAGATGACAGCAATCTGTAAGTCATTGAGAGAGGACATCAGTTCTGTGTGTGAACCCATGATAACAATGACGGATAAATGGAGGGACAATCAAGGCGGAACAACATGGTTGTGGATGGAACTGCAGAATCTCCACATGAGACCTGGACAGAGTCTGAGGACAAAGTGAGGGAAATTATCTCTGAGAAATTGAAGATGGACCAAAGGAAGATTGAGGTGGAGCACGCCCACAGGACTGGAAAACCCACCACAGGCCCAGGTGACAGGCCCAGGTGACAGGCCCAGGTGACAGGCCCAGGCCAATAGTGGTCAAGTTCCTGAGGTTCAAGGACAAGTTAGATGTTCTGGAAAGAGCCAAGAACTTGAGAGGAACTTATATCTTCCTCAACGAGGACTATCCTGAAGCTGTGCACCAGAAGAGGAAAGAACTGATCCCAGACATGAAAGCTGCCAGAGCGCGTGGGGACATTGCGTACATCCACTATGACAGACTCATTGTCCACCCGACCTCCCAGAAGCCTGGAAGGGATGAGAGAGCCAAGCCTATGGGTTCATAGCTTCAACCCTACAGCACACACCCACCAATTGATTAATGGACTGCTGAATGTATATATTTGTATTTTGCTTTGTCTGCTTTTTTAAGTATTAAGCCCATCTCTGATCAGCTACCCAGGAAAGGGCTGAAAATATCCCATATTAATAAATGTAGCCTTAGAAATAAGGTTCATGAAATCAATAACTTGCTAACATCAGATCACATTCATATATTATCCATTTCTGAGACTCACTTAGATAATTCATTTGATGATGCATCAGTAGCAATACAAGGATAAAACATCTATAGAAGAGACAGGAATGCTTATGGGGGAGGTGTTGCTGTATATATTCAGAGTCATATCCCTGTAATGCTTAGAGGAGATCTCATGTCAAGTGTTATTGAAGTGTTGTGGCTGCAGGTTCCCTTGGCACATCTAAAGCTATTTATTGCGGGGTGTTGCTATAGGCCACCAAGTGCTAACAGTCCGTATCTAAATAATATGTGTGAAGTGCTTCGTAGTGTATGTGATGTAAACAGAGAGGTCTACTTTCTTGGGGACCTGAATATTGACTGGTTTTCATCAAGCTGTCCACTCAAGAGGAAGCTTCTCACCGTAACCAGTGTCTGTAATCTGGTTCAGGTTATTAATCAACCCACTCAGGAGGAAGCTTCTCACTGTAATCTGGTTCAGGTTATTAATCAACCTACTAGGGTGTTTACAAACACTACAGGAACAAGATCATCCACATGTATCGATCACATTTGTACTAATACTGTAGAACTTTGATCTAAAGCTGTATCTGAACCCATTGGATGCAGTGATCACAATATAGTGGCTATATCCAGGAAAGACAAAGTCCCAACAGCAGGGCCTAAAATAGTGTATAAGAGATCATACAAAAGATTTTGCTGAGACTCTTATGTGGATGATGTTAAAACTATTTGTTGGTCTGATGTGATTAA
This sequence comes from Oncorhynchus clarkii lewisi, assembly GCF_045791955.1. NCBI lineage: Eukaryota > Metazoa > Chordata > Actinopteri > Salmoniformes > Salmonidae > Oncorhynchus > Oncorhynchus clarkii. The sequence continues at coordinate 2,871,822 of NC_092151.1, read as the reverse complement.
TGAGGAGCATCCAGATGCTGCACTTGATGAATTTATGAAATTGCTTCTTCTAATTATAGCTAAACATGGAAATGTTAAGAAACTGACTGTTAGAACTGTTAAGGCTCCATGGATTGATGAGGAATTGAAAAACTGTATGGTTGAAAGAGATGGGGCAAAAGGAGTGGCTGATAAGTCTGGCTGCACATCTGACTGGCTGACTTACTGCACATCTGACTGGCTGACTTACAGCAAACTGAGAAATGATGTGACTAAACTCAACACAAAGAAGAAGAAACTGTATTATGAAGCCAAGATCAATGATATAAAGAATGATGGGTAAAAACTTTAAATTAAATTTTGGGCAGAAAGACATTCAACTCCATCTTTCAACCAATCAGATGGCTTATTCATCACGAAATTATTTGATGTTGCCAATTATTTTAATGATTATTCATTGGCAAAGTGGGCAAACTTAGGCAGAGAATGACAACAACGATCAGTGAGCCATTAATTATATTCACGCATAAAATTAACAAATAATGAAAGAAAAGCATTATAATTTTGAATATTATAAAATTAGCGTGGGAGAGCTGTAAAAATGATTAATGATCAATAATGACAAACCTCCTGGCATTGACAACTTAGATGGAAAGCCACTGAGGATGGTAGCTGACTCTATATCCACTCCTACTGAGGATGGTAGCTGACTCTATAGCCACTCCTACTGAGGATGGTAGCTGACTCTATAGCCACTCCTACTGAGGATGGTAGCTGACTCTAGAGCCACTCCTACTGGGGATGGTGGCTGACTCTATAGCCACTCCTACTGAGGATGGTGGCTGACTCTATAGCCACTCCTCCTAAGGATGGTAGCTGACTCTATAGCCACTCCTACTGAGGATGGTAGCTGACTCTATAGCCACTCCTACTGAGGATGGTAGCTGACTCTAGAGCCACTCCTACTGAGGATGGTGGCTGACTCTATAGCCACTCCTACTGAGGATGGTGGCTGACTCTATAGCCACTCCTCCTAAGGATGGTAGCTGACTCTATAGCCACTCCTACTGACTCTATATCCACTCCTACTGAGGATGGTAGCTGACTCTATAGCCACTCCTACTGAGGATGGTAGCTGACTCTAGAGCCACTCCTACTGAGGATGGTGGCTGACTCTATAGCCACTCTTACTGAGGATGGTGGCTGACTCTGTAGCCACTCCTACTGAGGATGGTAGCTGACTCTATAGCCACTCCTCCTAAGGATGGTAGCTGACTCTATAGTCACTCCTATCTGTCATATCTTTAATCTGAGTCTAGAGGGAAAGTCTTTGTCCTCGGGCCTGGAGGGAAGCCAAAGTAATTCCGCTACCCAAGAGTGGTAAAGCAGCTTTTACTGGTTCTAACTAGGAATGCACGATATATCGGTGAACATATTGGAATCGGACGATATTAGCTAAAAATGCCAAAATCGGTATCGGCCGATGTCAAGTTTAACGCTGATGTGCAAAACCGATGTCAAAGCTGACATGCAAACCTTACGTAGGTACATGTTGTGATGACGCCATGTAAAATGTAGCTCTACACCTGCAACACAGCATTCCTAACCTAGCCCACAATGTCTGCTGTGTGGATCGAGCAGTCAACATGTGGAGCAGTCAACATGTGGAGCAGTCAACAAGTCGAGCAGTCAACAAGTCGAGACAACTCAAAAGGGGAAATACATTAAAGCCAAGATCCTGGAATTCATTGCCCTTGACAATCAACCGTTCTCTGTCATGGGTGATGTTGGCTTTTGCCGACTGGTCGTGCACTGGTACACGCTACCAAGTGCGTTATTTTTCAGATGTTGCCCTACGGAGTTCCACAGTAATAGCGTCACTGCTATTAGCTTCACGACATACATACTATGGAACGCCGTTTGGGTCTTTGCGTGTCAAAAAAGAGACAGTAGCACTGTCAAAGCTGTACAAAAAACTCTGCAAACACCGGCCACGAACGATGTGTTTACAATACCGCCTTGGTAATGAAGCATCATTTGTTCGACCGCAACCTCTGGGGTAGCTAGCTTTAGCTTGGTACCTAGCTAGCACCAATACAACCATCCTGAAAACAATGACCAGTGGAAATGGCAGTCATTTTTATTATTCTTAGCAATGATTTAGGAATCCTTGTAAGTATTAGCTAGGTTGCCACTTGTTGGTCACCTGTTGAAATTGAACTTTAGTTCATGAAAATAAATAGCTAGCGAGCTACTTAACCCTGTTGTCCAAAGATAACGTTATAAGCAGCCAGCTAGCTTCATCTGGCAAGTGATGCTCGACCGGACTGAGTTATGTGTTGTGAAGCTAGCCACAATAAGGATTAGCCACAGCAGTTTTCAAAATAAAAGTATGGCATAATTCTACTATTTGTATTAATTTGCATCACTGTCAATTACATACTTTTATTTTGAAGACTAACCGCAAAGTCCACTATTGTGGCTAATCCTTATTGTGGCTAGCTTCACATAGATGGGTCCGACCACCATTAATCAAATAAGAACTGTCTTGTAAATTAGGGTTATTCTAAAATTTAGATGATGGCACCTAGCTATATAGTTAGCTAGCTAACTATAGCTACTGAAACAGATTATGTCGTTTTGCTGTGTTTTGGGGAAGAACATTGTTTGCATCCATGAGCTAGCTAGCTTTTTTATGGCCAGCAGTGTAGGTGCGCGAGACAACTTTACCAGCATCATAGCATACGTATCGATTAATCGTTGTGACAAATGAAATACGAGTGATTAGTGTAAGCAATGTGTAATAACTACTTAAAAAATGTATGAGCGTGTTAAATTATTATGTGACGTGCAGTCATATTCAGGCCCTGATTGGTCAACAAGCTTAATTGACACGTCAAATAGTGTTATAGTATATTTTTTGACACATTTTTTTAACTAGGCAAGTCAGTTAATAACAAATTATTATTTACAATGACGGCCTAAGCTGGGCGAATGCTGGGCGAATTGTGCGCCGCCCTATGGGACTCCCAATCACGGCCGGATGTGATGCTTTTTTGACACCACACTCCACAAAGAAAGTTCTGCAGGCTCTAGTTTTGTCTAATCTTGATTATTGTCCAGTCGTGTGGTCCAGTGCTGCAAGGAAAGACCTATTTAAGCTGCAGCTGGTCCAGAACAGAGTGGCATGTTTTGCTCTTAATTGTAATCAGAGGGCTGATATAAATACTATGCATGCCCAGTCTCTCTTGGCTAAGAGTTGAGGAGAGACTGACTGCATCACTTCTTCTCTTTATAAGAAACATTGTGTTGAAAATCCCAAATTGTTTGCTTACACTTACACACAGCTCTGACACACACACTTATCCCACCAGACATTCCACCAGGGGTCTTTTCACAGTCCCCAAATCCAGAACAAATTCAAGAAAGCGTATAGAATTATATAGAGCCCTAATTGCATGGAACTTCCTTCCATCTCATATTGCTCAAATAAACAGCAACCTGGTTTAAAAAAATAGATAAAGCAACACCTCACGGCACAACGCCTCTCCCCTATTGGACCTAGACAGTTTGTGTGTATGTATTGATATGTAAGGCTACGTGTGCCTTTAAAAAATGTATGTAGTTCTGTCTTTGAGTTGTTCTAGTCTATTAATGTATTATGACATCATTATTATGTCACTCTGTATCATGTGTTGTGTGGACCCCAGGAAGAGTAGCTGCTGCTTTTGCAACAGCTAATGGGGATTCTATCAACTGGGCAGCAGGTAGCCTAGTGGTTAGAGCGCTGGTGACTCCTTGCTGTCCCCAGTCCACCTGACCGTGCTGCTGCTCCAGTTTCAACTGTTCTGCCTTATTATTATTATTCGACCATGCTGGTCATTTATGAACATTTGAACATCTTGACCATGTTCTGTTATAATCTCCACCCCACATAGCCTGGTTCCTCTCTAGGTTTCTTCCTAGGTTTTGGCCTTTCTAGGGAGTTTTTCCTAGCCACCGTGCTTCTACACCTGCATTGCTTGCTGTTTGGGGTTTTAGGCTGGGTTTCTGTACAGCACTTTGAGATATCAGCTGATGTACGAAGGGCTATATAAATAAATTTGATTTGATTTTGATTTGGGCCAGTAACCGAAAGTTTGCTGGATCGAATCCCAGAGCTGACAAGGTAAAAAAAAGACACTTAACATACTGTAGGCCTTCATTGGAAATAAGGATTTGTTCTTAACTGACTTGCCTAGTTAAATAATAATCCTAATAAATTACCGAATACCAATTCAATTGAAAGAGGACAAAATTAGATTAAAACATTGGATCCTGTTGACCAGGTAGCTTTGGTCAACAAGATCTGCCATTCTTATTGTGCAGATTGGAAAAGTGCAATTCAAAAAGGTGCTATCTCGAACCTTTAAAGGGTTCTTTGAATTACACAACAATAACGAACCTATATACAGGGTTCACCGGTACCGAGTAAACGTGCGGGGTTACAGGTTAGTCGAAGTAATTTGTACATATAGGTAGGGGTAAAGTGACTATGTATGGATAATAAACAGCGAGTTGCAGCAGTGTAAAAACAAAGGGGGGCTTTTCACGCCTATTCATTTTTGTTGTTGACCAAATTCAAAAGTTATTGATCTCCATACAAAAAACGAATTCCTTGCTTAGTGGGTGAAACATCGCCACCTGCTGGAGGGAGACATGTTTCCCTTCGAGTTGAACCTCTCGCTTCCCCCCCAGCCCTCGGAGTTGTGGGTAAAACGGTTTGTAGCGGTCCACTAGATAGCACAGCCTCAAAGTTAACGATATCTTAAAAAAAAAAAAATAATGAACACAAATAAATATGATTTTTATTTTTTATATATAAGGTTACCAGTTTGGTCAACGTTAGGGTTAAAAGTTGTGTTTAATGTTAGGTTTCATCACATTTAAAAGACGACAACGTGCCTGAAATAGGAGGAGTTTCAGACTTTGTGGCTGTGGTAACGACCCTTTGCAGCAGGAGGAGGGATGCAGTCATCCGCCATTTCAGCTGCTACGATGAGACCTACTTCCAGTAAACATTGACGAGGGAACCATCCATTTACCACATTGTAGATGTTGTAGTTAGATTTAGAGCAACTATTAGGTATAGGGTAACGATTAGGTATAGGGCAACGATTAGGCATAGGGCAACCGTGAGAGGAGACAAAACGAGTCCTCTAAAGGTTTGCGGAAAGCAGGGAAAGGGGCGGAAGATGGCGGTCGACAGACGAGACGACAAAGGTACGACGCCTCTAACCATTCTCCCTCCTATCCCCCCCGTGTGTGTGTGTGTGTGTGTTAGCTAGCTAGCCATCGTTTATGGTAGTATTCCAATTACTCACAATTTGCCTTCAAGAATGATTCATTTTTAATTTGGGGGGGGGGCACAGCCAGTTATTTAAGTTACATGAGCGAACGACATTCGCCATAGTTTTTGGTAGTAAACTATCGATAGTTTTTTTTTAAATGACACCCAGAGTTTATACCCTCCGGCCACAGCTAATTTAACCATTGAGGTGTTAGGTAACGTTGTCTACAGCGATGCTTAACCGTTAGTATCATGCCGCATTAGCTAGAACAACTAAATCAAGCTGATTTGTGCCCTCCCCGGATCTAGTAACCAAACCCCATTCCAGGGCCGTCATTGGAAATACCAATTTGTTCTTATTTTAACTGACTTGGCTAGTTAAAGGTTAAATAAGGGTAGATCAACAAAGTAAATCACGTTATTCAGCTGATATCTTACTATCCAAACACATCTGGGAATGGATGTTATTGGTCTCAAACACATATTTAGCAGATGTTATAGCGTGTGTAGCGAAATTCTACTATTCTCCCCCATGTACGGGTACGTACATGATCCATTCATGCTGCAAAGTCGTCAAGTAACTCCTTAACAATATTTTATGGTGAGATGGCGGGCAAAAACTGGCAAATATGTGTGCTTTCTTTGAGGTGTTTTCCAACACAACGCTAAAATGCCTAATGCCTAGGAATGCCATTCGGGGATGTTGCTTCTCTCTTTAAGCCAATCAGGTTTCAGCAGTCTGTTTACCCCTGGCAGAACGCAGCCGTGCAACATCAGGAAGTAGCATTAGTGTCTAGCATGGTGGTGGAAACGGATGTTTCCCAAAGAAAGTACGCATATTTAACCCATTTTTTTCCCCAGCCTACTCGCCATTTAGTATTATAAATTCATTAGGTCCTAATCTATGGATTTCACATGACTGGACAAAGGCTCACCCACTTGGGAGCCAGGTCCACCTACTGGGGAGCCAGGCCCAAACAACCAGAATTAGTTTTTCCAAACAAAAGGGCTTTATTACAGACAGAAATACTCCACAGCTGTCCGGGTGGGTGGTCTCCGATGATCCCACAGGTGAACAACCCAGATATGGAGGTCCTGGGCTGGCGTGGTTACATGCGGTTGTGAGGCCTGTTACACTTACTGCCAAATTCTCTAAAACAACGTTGGATTCAGCTTGAACATTAAATTCTCTTGACACAGCTCTGGTGGAGATTACTGCAGTCAGCATGCCAATTGCACGCTCCCCCAAAACATTAAAAAAAAAAAAAAAAACTCCACATTTGAGTGCCATTTTTTTGGTCCCTAGCACAAGGTCCACCTGTGTATTGATCATGCTGTTTAATCAGAGAACGGCTCACTGACAGGGATGTAAATTAATTTGTGCACAAAATGAGAGAAATACGCTTTTTGCACATATTGACCTTTACTGGGATCTAATATTCCAACTCGTGAAACATGGGACCTTTACACGGTGCGTTTTAGTTTAGGAGGAAATCGATAAAACCTTAAATGGAGAATGCTTTAATTATGCATCGGTCCATGTCCATGTCGCTGCAAACCAGATTTTCCTTGGCACAAAAAAAAGAACACAAAGCAGACTAAACTCTATGGTCCTTTTCAATCCTACCTTTGTAAAATATTGAGTGGTATAGCTTGCTGTACAGTATTGAGTGGTATAGCTTGCAGTACAGTATTGAGTGGTATAGCTTGCAGTACAGTATTGAGTGGTATAGCTTGCAGTACAATATTGAGTGGTATAGCTTGCAAAATAAACCAATGTGTCTCTGGGTGATGCATTTTTCCATCATTAGGACTGTTTTAGGAATGTCAAAACACTGTTTTGAAGTCTCGTAATCAATATGCAGAAACAGTCAATTTTATGTTGTCAATAGATCAAACTACCTACACATTAGGGAAGTTAACGGTTAGCTGCGGAAAATAGATTTGGGTTAATTTGCATAATTTGGTGTTTTCGTGGGTCGTCTTATCTTTTCACACGCACAGCAAACATACGCTATTTGGCTGCTCAACTTGGCTGACACCTCTCAAGACAGTTTTTTTTCCTTGACGCATAAGTCCTGTGATTATAAAAAATTTAAAAAACAAAACATTTCCACAATGGAAAAATGCTTTGTTACTTTATATCTGGTGTTAGTCATATAACTTATGTAGAACATATAATGTACCCGACCGACACGATCAACAGTATGTGCACACCTGATCGTCGAATATCTCATTCCAAAATCATTGGCCATTAATATGGAGATGGTCCACCCCCTTTTGCGGCTAAAAAGCTCTATTCTTCTGGGAAGATTTTCCACTAGATGTTGGAACATTGCTGCGGGGACTTGCTTCCATTCAGCCACAAGAGCATTAGTGAGGTCGGGCACTGATGTTGGGTGATTAGGCCTGGCTCACAGTCGACGTTCCAATTCATCCCAAAAGTGTTCGACAAGGTTGAGTTCAGGGCTCTGTGCAGACCATTCAAATTCTTCCACACCGATCTCGACGAACAATTTTTGTCTGGACCTCGCTTTGCACGGAGGCAGTCATGCTGAAACAGGAAAGGGCCTCCCCAATCTGTTGCCACGAAGTTGGACGCACAGAATCGTCTAGAATGTCATTGTAAGCCGTAGCGTTAAGATTTCCCTTCACTGGAGCTAAAAAGCCGAACCATGAAAAACAGCCCCAAACCATTATCCGTCCTCCACAACTTTACAGTTGGCACTATGCATTGGGGCAGGTAGCCTACCACTTTGCAGCACAGCCGTTGTTGCTCCTAGACGTTTCCACTTCACAATAACAACACAGACAGTTGACCGGCGAAGCTCGAGCAGGACAGAAATCTGACAAACTGACTTGTTGGAAAAGGTGTCATCCTAGGACTGTGCCACTTTGAAAGTCGCTGAGCTCTTCGGTAAAGGCCATTCTACTGCCAATGTTTGTCTATGGAGATTGCATGGCTGTGTGCTCGATTTTATACACCTGTCAGCGACGGTTATGGCTTAAATGGCAGAGCCCACTAATTTGAAGGGGTGTCCACATACTTTTGTAACTATAGTGTATAAAGATTAGCTGGCTACTCACTAGCATGTGGGCTTGAGAGATTGTTTATGAGGCCTGTTGATTTTTCTTATTGCCTGCTACAAGAAGTTAGTCATTTAGTGACTTGACAGCAAGTGATTATTGCAAAAAAGTTTAAATGTATTTATTTATTTAATTGAACCTTTTTTATTTAACTTGGCAAGTCAGTTAAGAACAAATTCTTATTTACAATGACGGCCTAACCCGGACGGCGCTGGGCCAATTATGTGCCGTCCTATGGGGCTCCCAATCACAACCCGGTTGTCATACAGCCTGGATTCGAACCAGGGTGTCTGTAGTGACACCTCTAGCACTGAGATGCTGTGCCACTCGGGAGCCCAAAGTGGATCTTATGGATGTTGGAGGCTTATACTTAGCCTGAGTATAATATCACAAGCCCTGAATTAAATTGGATTATTGCTGACTGTTAGGAATGCAGTGTGTTTGACCTTTTAAATTGTACAACAAAGTGTATTTAGAGAGAACGTAAAAAAAAAAACTAGTGTCCATAAGTTTGAAAAATCTAGAATTTTTCACAGCCCTAATATTTGGCTACATTTTGGAGTGATTGGTTTTGTTATGGTTATGGTCGACCAAAACGGAGTAAGAAGCTCATCACTTATTTGTTGGTTACTCATCGATATCTTTGTTATCAGTAGAGGGAGGGGGGGGGGGTTCGGGTCTTCTCTGTTCAAACTAACCTTACAGCAAAAAAACAAAGCGACAACAGGTTAATACATGTTTATTTACTTCAGTATTCAGACTCTTTTGCTATGAGACTCAACATTGAGCTCAGCTGCATCCCGTTTCCATTGATCCTCCTTTTAGATGTTTCTATAACTTGATTGGAGTCCATCTGTTATGCAAGGGGGGGGGGGGGGGGGATAACGAGTAGAATCATGCCTCTGAACTAGCTGACTAAACTCAACTTCTCCGTTTTATGATGGCGTTGACTAGTGTCGGCGGACTGGAGCTCTGGCGATTTCATCACCCAAAGCCCCCTGGGTGATTTGGTAATCCGTCCCTGGTCGGAGCTCCGACCCACACTATTTGCCACTCATCTCCGTAACTCGTTGAGTTTAGTCGGCTCTAACTAGTCTAGCCACTCTGATTCTCAAAGATGATTTAAAAACACTTATGCTAGCTACATCTCAAATAGCATCTTATTCCTTTCCATTGTGCTTGTTTTGACTAGAGCTCTATGGGCCTTGGTCCAAGTTAGCTACCCTAAATGGACTCTGCACTCTGTTAAGTTGAAATGTGCTATGTGTGATTGTGCCTATCTGTCGTCCCAGAGGGAGAGCTCAACGTGCTGGATGACATCCTCACCGAGGCCCCGGACCAGGATGACGAGCTCTATAACCCTGAGAGTGAACAGCACGTCAATCAGAAAAAAGGTACCTTTTAACAGTGCACTTCTGTCCGTTTATAAAAGGTTTAAAAGGTTATATTAGCGAGCCTCATTGTCAATCTGTACCATCATGCCCAAATCATTGTCACTCTTTGTCATCCCTTTTTGCAGTGTACACTGAACAAAAATATATATATAAATGCAACCATTTTTTAAGATTTTTATTTAGTTACAGTTCATATAAGGAAAATGGTCAATTGATAAATAAATGAATCTATGGATTTCGTGACTGGGAATACAGATATGCATCTGTTGGACACATACCTTTAAAAAGGGTAGGGGCGTGGATCAGAACCAGTCAGTATCTGGTGTGGATCAGAACCAGTCAGTATCTGGTGTGGCTCAGAACCAGTCAGTATCTGGTGTGGATCAGAAAACCAGTCAGTATCTGGTGTGGCTCAGAAAACCAGTCAGTATCTGGTGTGACCATTTGCCTCATGCAGCGCGACACGTCTCCTTCGCATAGACTTGATCAGGCTGTTGATTGTGGAATGTTGTTCCTCTTCAATGGCTGTGCAAAGCTGCTGGCTGGAATTGGAACGCAGTTGTACATGTTGATCCAGATCATCCCAAACATGCTCAATGGGTGACAAATCTGGTGAGTATGCAGACCATAGAAGAACTGGGACATTTTCAGGTTCCAGGAATTGTGTACAGATCCTTGCGACATGGGGCTCTGCATTATCATGCTGAAACATGAGGTGATGGCGGTGGATGAATGACAGGGCCTCGTCTCGTTTAAATTGCCATCGATAAAACGCCATTGTGTTCGTTGTCCGTAGCTTATGCCTGTCCGTACCATCACCACACCGCCCCTATTGGGCACTCTGTTCACAACGTTCCCCTCAAAACCTCTCACCCACACAACACCATACAGACTTTCTGCCCTCTGCCCAGTCCAGTTGAAACCGGACCACGTCCGGGATGAGGGCAGTACGTGGCATGTAGCTGGAGCTCCTCTTTTCTCAGACTGTCTTCACATTCCTCACCGTCCCTCCTCCTCTCCACCACCAAGAAAACAACACAATCAAAATACAAGGCATCACATAAATTTAGCAGGATGGTCATTTCATTTCTTGTTGGCTGCTTTCTTTTCCTCTGTGTAATATCACCAGTTTGTCTCCAAAGGAAACTGGGGGAAAAGCTGAGAGGGAAACTTTTGCCTGGATAGTATTTGTGTTGCAGGAAATCAGAACAAGCAGTATGGCTGCTGGCATTGTCATGCTGGAGGGTCATGTCAGGATGAGCCTGCAGGAAGGGTATCGCATGAGGGAGGAGGATGTCTTCCCTGTAACGCACAGCGTTGAGATTGCCTGCAATGACAACAAGCTCAGTCCGATGATGCTGTGACCTACCGCCCCAGACCATGACGGACCCTCCACCTTGATTAGTGACACCCCATCCCGGGTGCGGGAGCGTAATCATTGCCTGACACTAATTAGCATAACGCAACGGACATAAATATTCCTATTCATGAAAATCACAAATTAAATATATTGAGACACAGCTTAGCCTTTTGTTAATCACCCTGTCATCTCAGATTTTCAATATGCTTTACAGCCAAAGCTAGACAAGCATTTGTGTCAGTTTATCGATAGCCTAGCATGGCATTTTGTCCAGCTAGCAGCAGGTAACTTGGTCACGGAAATCAGAAAAGCAATCAAATTAAATAGTTTACCTTTGATGAGCTTCGGATGTTTTCACTCACGAGACTCCCAGTTAGATAGCCAATGTTCCTTTTTTCCCAAAAATATTATTTTGTAGGCGAAATAGCTCTGTTTGTTCTTCACGTTTGGCTGAGAAATCGCCCGGAAATTGCAGTCACGAAAACGCCAAAAAATATTCAAAATGAGCTCCATAATATCGACAGAAACATGGCAAACGTTGTTTATAATCAATCCTCAAGGTGTTTTTCAAATATCTATTCAATAATATATCACCTGGGACTGGTGGCTTCTTAGTAGAGAGAGAAACAATGGCCGCATTTGTCCTTTACGCACCAAACACTATGAGAGACTTCAGCTGACCACTGACGCAATGTTGACGTTCAGGCTCATTTTTCAAAATAAAAGCCTGAAACTATTTATTGTGACATTAGGGAAGCCATAGAAAAAGTAAACTGGTTTACTTTTTTTTTGCTGGGTTTATTTTCATTAACAAACCTTTTTAAAAAAATAATTGAACAGCTGTTTTGAAGCTGGGGGACCAAAACTTGAGTTACTTTATTTTTTTGGGCTCTGTTGTGGAAACATATTTCAGTGATTTTAGATGGTACAGTTGTTCCCTACACCATTCAGTGCTTGTTTTTCCCATAAACTAAAATTGAGTGAACAGATTTTGATCAACCAGTAAATTAGCGATTTCCTCTAAATAACTGTTGTGGAAATTCAGTACTGAGAGAGATTTGGTCATTTCTTCAAACAATACTTTTTATTTAATTTCGATTAATTATAGCAATAATGAGGCTGGTCGATTTAATATTTTTATTTTATTTTTATTTATAAATAAATGTTTTTTAAATTCCCGCCCCCACCCTTGAGTTTAGGACCGAGTACCCTAACCTTTACACAAATGCAGAGTATATAGCGGACACTAAAAATGCTTAGTCGTGGTTGGTTCCACCAATCCCATGCAGATTGGGGTGTCATAAGTCACTCTGGGTTCATCCTGTCGTTATCTGCACGGGGTTGTCGTCTTAACCCCCCCCCTGGCTTAGTTTCCCAGATGCAAGGATGATTGAGGCATTGTTCTACCCCTAAGCTATCTCTAGTAAAACACATTCTTGTCTGTGTAATGCAGTCTTTAGATCATTTGTCAGCTCAAGCCATCTCTGGTGACCATACGCCCAGATTAGCTGCAGGGAACTAGAGTGGAGCCCATGAAAACACATAATTAAACAGAACAGTAATGTCCTATTTTTTTTTTTAAGTATTAATTGCTAACCGTTAATATCAAACAAACCAGGTAAATACACCACCGGTCAAAGGATTGGGGTCACTTTAGAAATGTCCTTGTTTTTGAAAGAAAGGAGTCCATTTTTAAAATACAATCAAATTGATCAGAAATGCAGTGTAGACATTGTTAATGTTGCAAATGACTGAGCTGGGAACGGCAGATTTTTCAATGGAATATCTACATAGGTGTACAGAGGCCCGTTATCAGCAACCATCACTCCTGTGTTCCAATGGCACGTAGTGTTAGCTAATCCAAGTTTATCATTTTAAAAGGCTAATTGATGATTAGAAAACCCTTCTGCAATTATGTTAGCACAGCTGAAAACTGTTCTGATTAAAAAAACAATAAAACGGGCCTTTTAGACTAGTTGAGTATCTGGAGCATCAGCATTTGTGGGTTCGATTACAGACTCAAAATGGCCAGAAACAAAGACCTTTCATCTGAAACTTGTCAGTCTATTCTTGTTCTGAGATATGAAGGCTATTCCATGTGAGAAATTGCCAAGAAACTGAAGATCTCGTACAACGCTGTGTACTACTCCCTTCACAGAACAGTGCAAATTGGCTCTAACCAGAATAGAAAGAGTGGGAGGCCCCGGTGCACAACTGAGCAAGAGGACAAGTACATTTAGTGTCTAGTTTGAGAAACAGCCGCCTCACAAGTCCTCAACTGGCAACTTCATGAAATAGTATCCGCAAAACACCAGTCTCAACGTCAACAGTGAAGAGGCAGGATGCTGGCCTTCTAGGCAGAGTTCCTCTGTCCAGTCTCAACGTCAACAGTGAAGAGGCAGGATGCTGGCCTTCTAGGCAGAGTTCCTCTGTCCAGTCTCAACGTCAACAGTGAAGAGGCAGGATGCTGGCCTTCTAGGCAGAGTTCCTCTGTCCAGTCTCAACGTCAACAGTGAAGAGGCAGGATGCTGGCCTTCTAGGCAGAGTTCCTCTGTCCAGTCTCAACGTCAACAGTGAAGAGGCAGGATGCTGGCCTTCTAGGCAGAGTTCCTCTGTCCAGTCTCAACGTCAACAGTGAAGAGGCAGGATGCTGGCCTTCTAGGCAGAGTTCCGCTGTCCAGTGTCTGTTATTTTGTCCATCTTAATATTTTCTTATAATTGGCCAGTCTGAGATATGGCTTTTTCTTTGCAACTCTGCCTAGAAGGCCAGCATCCCATAGTCGCCTCTTCACTGTTGACAATGAGACTGGTGTTTTGTGGGTACTATTTAATGAAGGTGCCAGTTGAGGACTTGTTGAGGTCTGTTTCTCAAACTACACTCTTTATGAAAATCTTTTGCAAAAGGGTTTTCTAATGATAAATGATGATGAACACAACTTGGAACACAACTTGCCTTTGGAACACAGGAGTGATGGTTGCTGATAATGGGCCCCTGTACGCCTATGTAGCTATTCCATAAAAAATCTGCCATTTCCAGCTACAATAGTCATTTACAACATTAACCATATACTATACTGTATTTCTGATCAATTTTATGTTATTTTAATGGATAAAAAAATGGGCTTTTCTTTAAAAAACAAGGACATTTTCTAAGTGACCTCAAATGTTAGAAAGGTAGTGTATGTCATTTTCTGTCACATAACACAGCCACAAAGTCAGAACCGATGCCGCTCCGGTGGGAGACGTAAAGTGAGAAACTGACAGACAGTCCACGGCAGAGGGATTTAAGAACATAATATTGAAGATTTAATGACTTCTTTTTTTTCTCCCTCCTTACAGGATCTAAGAGGAAGAATGACCGAGGGGATGACCACGAGCTGAAACGTCTCCGGGCCTCGGCTCACACCACCACCAGACAGGCCACTAAAAGATCTGCCCCCTCGTCTGGCGGGAAGAAACTGGTCAACCTCAGGGGGGTGCGGCACCCCTCCGAATACAAGACCGAAGATTATTACGACGGCCGAAAAACCCATTCCATCCGAGCTGGTGGGGCGCAGAGGGGGGACCCTCCCAAAACAACCCACCTTGACAAGCCTCTGGGCCGCAGGAGAGAGCCAGACAGACAGAGGATCAAGCCCCTCATGCCTGAGCTAACCACAGAGGTAGGAGTGGCTTCGTCAAGGGTCACGAGGGGAAGTTACTTTAGCATATCTGCAGGGCTGTTTTCAGGTCTTTTCACTTCGCTAGTCAGTATAGCCTTTTCTTGTTAGAATGAAATGAGATGCATCTTCTAGTTATCTGTAGATCGGACAGGCCCCTGTCGGGTCACCAAGCTAGCGAGGACAGGCCCCTGTCGGGTCACCAAGCCAGCGACGACCGGGAAACACTGCTGGTTTGTCAGCCTGTCCCGCTTCTCGGTACCTGTTTTTGTGCGCTATGGTTGGCTGCAGTCAACAATAGAAATTAACGGAGGAGAGGGCATGAAGCTTCTTTATCTTCTGTGAGTGAATGTCCACATCCCATGTTATATCTTTTAACGATGAGTTGAGGTTCACTTCATTATTGTTTTCTGGCACGTTAATTTCCACCACGGCGTCGGGGCACATGGGCTATTTACGATTCCTTTGATTCTATTTTTTTTTCCGGTTCTTTGATTGGCTGCTGAACAGCATGTGTTGACTAGTTTTTATAAAATGTGTATTGCTGACTAAATAAAGTCAACCTCCAAATCATACAAAATCTTGTATTTCCTAGTATTCAAAGCACCGTGTCGAGACTTGCCAGTGACCCCTGAAGTGACTCGTCAGCGTAGCCTAGTGATTGGTTGTTTGGGAATGAACGGCTCTTTTTGAACGGATCTTTTAGGTGAATCGAATCGGCGAGCTATTCGAATCGCATCGATGAGAGAGCCGTTCATTTGGCTCCCTAATTTGCATACTAGTCGGCTACTACTGCTTCTTGGTGAATATCTGCAGATACATTAGAGAACAATTTTGATGAAGATTGTGAATCATCACTGCAGGAACAATAGGTAGTGGAGAACCTCATTCTGGTGCAAAATATGAAAGAAAAAAAAACGACTTTGAAGGTTATAAAAGCTGATGTCATTATACCTGTATGGTATTATTAAAGAGACTGGAGTCGTAGTCGACTGGAGTCACAGTAGTCGTCGGTTGGAGTCGCAGTAGTCGACAGCTGGAGTACCAGTTTAATAGGCCCTAGTCCATATCCAAAACAACCAACACACTGAAGTCATACAGGCCCTAGTCCATATCCAAAACAACCAACACACTGAAGTCACAGGCCCTAGTCCATATCCAAAACAACCAACACACTGAAGTAATATAGGCCCTAGTCCATATCCAAAACAACCAACACACTGAAGTCAGACAGGCCCTAGTCCATATCCAAAACAACCAACACACTGAAGTCAGACAGGCCCTAGTCCATATCCAAAACAACCAACACACTTTTTCTATTTGGCTGACTTACAGGAAACACTTAAAGTGCACTGGTTTTGAACAGAGCCCTATGGTCCACTTTTTTACCAAAACCTTATGGCCTTTGCCAAAAGTAGTGCACTATATAGGGAATAGGGTGTCATTTGCAATACAGACCTTGATGCCTTTCTGTTCTCCTCTTGTCTAGAAGCTGATGCGTCCCAGTGAGGGGAGTGTTGGCAGGGTCAGCACCTCCTCCAAGGAAGAGGCAGAAGAGGAGGCATCAGACCAGGAGACGGGCAGCACGGCTGAGTCCTCCGAGGGAGACCGATCCAACATGGAGGGAGAAGAGGTGATGGAGGAGGAAGAAGAGGAGGAGGAGGAGGGAGAGAAGGGCCCAGAGGAAGACGAGGAAGAGGAGGAAGAAGAGTATGAACAGGAGGAAGGGGATCAGAGAGTGGTGAACGAACCGCCGGATTACGACACTCGCAGCGAAGCCAGCGACTCCCAGTCTGATTCAGTGTCGTTCTCTGAGGGGGAGTCTGTTCACTCTGGGTCTGGATCCGACGCCTCAGGTAAACAAAACATCTGCTCAACAACCTTCTCTTCTTCTCTTTTCACTATCCTGGTTGCATCCCATTCTCCCGACATCTGTTCTCTTCCCTTCATGGATTAAGAAGGAAATGACTGGTATCAGAAAATGGGTGAAACGGCCTAATTAGAGGCACCCATCCATCCCATTTAGAGAGCCTTGGACTGTCCTAGAGGCACCCATCCATCCCATTTAGAGACTTGGACTGTCCTAGAGGCACCAATTCATCCCATTTAGAGAGCCTTGGACTGTCCTAGAGGCACCCATCCATCCCATTTAGAGAGCCTTGGACTGTCCTAGAGGCACCCATCCATCCCATTTAGAGAGCCTTGGACTGTCCTAGAGGCACCCATCCATCCCATTTAGAGAGCCTTGGTCTGTCCTAGAGTCACCCATCCATCCCATTTAGAGAGCCTTGGACTGTCCTAGAGGCACCCATCCATCCCATTTAGAGAGCCTTGGACTGTCCTAGAGGCACCAATTCATCCCATTTAGAGAGCCTTGGACTGTCCTAGAGGCACCCATCCATCCCATTTAGAGAGCCTTGGACTGTCCTAGAGGCACCCATCCATCCCATTTAGAGAGCCTTGGACTGTCCTAGAGGCACCCATCCATCCCATTTAGAGAGACTTGGACTGTCCTAGAGGCACCAATTCATCCCATTTAGAGAGCCTTGGACTGTCCTAGAGGCACCCATCCATCCCATTTAGAGAGCCTTGGACTGTCCTAGAGGCACCCATCCATCCCATTTAGAGAGCCTTGGACTGTCCTAGAGGCACCAATTCATCCCATTTAGAGAGCCTTGGACTGTCCTAGAGGCACCCATCCATCCCATTTAGAGAGCCTTGGACTGTCCTAGAGGCACCCATCCATCCCATTTAGAGAGCCTTGGACTGTCCTAGAGGCACCCATCCATCCCATTTAGAGAGCCTTGGACTGTCCTAGAGGCACCAATTCATCCCATTTAGAGAGCCTTGGACTGTCCTAGAGGCACCCATCCATCCCATTTAGAGAGCCTTGGACTGTCCTAGAGGCACCCATCCATCCCATTTAGAGAGCCTTGGACTGTCCTAGAGGCACCAATTCATCCCATTTAGAGAGCCTTGGACTGTCCTAGAGGCACCCATCCATCCCATTTAGAGAGCCTTGGACTGTCCTAGAGGCACCCATCCATCCCATTTAGAGAGCCTTGGACTGTCCTAGAGGCACCAATTCATCCCATTTAGAGAGCCTTGGACTGTCCTAGAGGCACCAATTCATCCCATTTAGAGAGCCTTGGACTGTCCTAGAGGCACCCATCCATCCCATTTAGAGAGCCTTGGACTGTCCTAGAGGCACCCATCCATCCCATTTAGAGAGCCTTGGACTGTCCTAGAGGCACCAATTCATCCCATTTAGAGAGCCTTGGACTGTCCTAGAGGCACCCATCCATCCCATTTAGAGAGCCTTGGACTGTCCTAGAGGCACCAATTCATCCCATTTAGAGAGCCTTGGACTGTCCTAGAGGCACCCATCCATCCCATTTAGAGCGCCTTGGACTGTCCTAGAGGCACCCATCCATCCCATTTAGAGAGCCTTGGACTGTCCTAGAGGCACCCATCCATCCCATTTAGAGAGCCTTGGACTGTCCTAGAGGCACCCATCCATCCCATTTAGAGAGCCTTGGACTGTCCTAGAGGCACCCATCCATCCCATTTAGAGAGCCTTGGACTGTCCTAGAGGCACCCATCCATCCCATTTAGAGAGCCTTGGACTGTCCTAGAGGCACCCATCCATCCCATTTAGAGAGCCTTGGACTGTCCTAGAGGCACCCATCCATCCCATTTAGAGAGCCTTGGAGATTATTCTACCAGTAAGGTGCCAAAACTCTAACAGCAGATGTACCTAACTGGTTGGAGGTGGAAGGTATCTCCAGAGTTAGCCATCTCTCAACCGGGTCTGGTATCGCTGTCCTATGACAGAGCAGGAGGTTTATGTAGGAGGGCTTTATATAAACAGTGCAATTCATCAATCTAGCTTTCAAAGAGGACCGAGCCACTTTCTGATACAGAAAGCTATGATGTGTACTGAACCTGGTGCCCCGTCGTAAAAGCCTAGTGTGTTTATCATAAACTGTGTCCAGTAGCTTTTCAATACAGTGGCAGCTACATTCACATAAATGATATCCCCATAGTCTATAAGCAGTGTGAATATCAACTGAAGAATTCGTTTTCTGCTGTCTAATGACACACACAACCTGTTGTTTTTATATAGGAAGGCCGTGTTAGTTCATTCTTAACTCATCAACATGCTTTCTGAAACATGGCTCTCATCAATCCAGATGCCTACATGAGCAAAAGTATGTGGACACATGCTCATCCAACATCTCATTCCAAAATCATGGGCTTTAATATGTAGTTGGTCCCCCCCTTTACTGCTGGAAAAGCCTCCACTCTTCTGGGAAGGCTTTCCACTAGATGTAGGAACATTGCTGCTATAACAGCCTCCACTCTTCTGGGAAGGCTTTCCACTAGATGTAGGAACATTGCTGCTATAACAGCCTCCACTCTTCTGGGAAGGTTTTCCACTAGATGTTGGAACATTGCTGCAGGGACTTGCTTCCATTCAGCCACAAAAGCATTAGTGAGGTCGGGCACTGATGTTGGGCGATTAGGCCTGGCTCGCAGTCTGCGTTCCAATTCATCCCAAAGGTGCTCGATGGGGTTGAGGTCAGGGCTCTGTGCAGGCAAGTCCAGTTCTTCCACACCGATCTCGACAAACCATTTCTGTATGGACCTCGCATTGTGCACAAGGGTCACATGCTGAAACAGGAAAGGGCCTTCCCCAAACTGTTGCCAAAAGTTGGAAGCACAGAATCATCCAGAACGTCATTGTATGCTGTAGTGTTAAGATTTCCCTTCACTTGAACTAAGGGGCTTAGCCCGAACCATGAAAAACAGCCCCAGACCATTATTCCTCCTCCGCCACAAACTTTACCGTTGGCACTATGCATTGGGGCAGGTAGCGTTCTCGAGCATACGCCAAACCCAGATTTGTCTGTCGGCCTGCCAGATGGTGAAGCGTCATTCATCACACCAGAGAACGTGTTTCCACTGCTCCAGAGTCCAATGGCGGCGAGCTTTACACCACTCCGGCTGACGCTTGGCATTGCTGCTGTAATTACTTTGGATTTTATGATGTGATTTTTTTGTTTTTTTTTGTCCTCCAGGTTCTGAGAAGAAGCATGAGAAGCTATCCTCCTCTGTTCGAGCCGTCCGCAAGGATCAGAGCAGCAAGCTGAAGTACATCCTACGAGACGCACGCTTCTTCCTGATCAAGAGCAACAACCATGAGAACGTCTCCCTGGCCAAGGCTAAGGTGCACTTCTCTATCTTAACTTAGTCTCTCAATCTCTACCCAGTACAGCCAGTAGAGGACTGGTCACCCCTCAGAGCCTGGTTCCTCTGGTCTACCCAGTACAGCCAGTAGAGGACTGGCCACCCCTCAGAGCCTGGTTCCTCTGGTCTACCCAGTACAGCCAGTAGAGGACTGGTCACCCCTCAGAGCCTGGTTCCTCTGGTATACCCAGTACAGCCAGTAGAGGACTGGTCACCCCTCAGAGCCTGGTTCCTCTGGTCTTCCCAGTACAGCCAGTGGAGGACTGGCCACCCCTCAGAGCCTGGTTCCTCTGGTATACCCAGTACAGCCAGTAGAGGACTGGCCACCCCTCAGAGCCGGGTTCCTCTGGTCTTCCCAGTACAGCCAGTAGAGGACTGACCACCCCTCAGAGCCTGGTTCCTCTGGTCTACCCAGTACAGCCAGTGGAGGACTGGCCACCCCTCAGAGCCTGGTTCCTCTGGTCTACCCGGTACAGCCAGTAGAGGACTGGCCACCCCTCAGAGCCTGGTTCCTCTGGTCTACCCAGTACAGCCAGTAGAGGACTGGCCACCCCTCAGAGCCTGGTTCCTCTGGTCTTCCTAGTACAGCCAGAAGAGGACTGGCCACCCCTCAGAGCCTGGTTCCTCTGGTCTACCCAGTACAGCCAGTAGAGGACTGGCCACCCCTCAGAGCCTGGTTCCTCTGGTCTACCCAGTACAGCCAGTAGAGGACTGGTCACCCCTCAGAGCCTGGTTCCTCTGGTCTACCCAGTACAGCCAGTAGAGGACTGGTCACCCCTCAGAGCCTGGTTCCTCTGGTCTACCCAGTACAGCCAGTAGAGGACTGGTCACCCCTCAGAGCCTGGTTCCTCTGGTATACCCAGTACAGCCAGTGGAGGACTGGTCACCCCTCAGAGCCTGGTTCCTCTGGTCTTCCCAGTACAGCCAGTGGAGGACTGGTCACCCCTCAGAGCCTGGTTCCTCTGGTCTACCCAGTACAGCCAGTAGAGGACTGGTCACCCCTCAGAGCCTGGTTCCTCTGGTCTTCCCAGTACAGCCAGTAGAGGACTGGTCACCCCTCAGAGCCTGGTTCCTCTGGTCTTCCCAGTACAGCCAGTAGAGGACTGGTCACCCCTCAGAGCCTGGTTCCTCTGGTCTTCCCAGTACAGCCAGTAGAGGACTGGTCACCCCTCAGAGCCTGGTTCCTCTGGTATACCCAGTACAGCCAGTGGAGGACTGGTCACCCCTCAGAGCCTGGTTCCTCTGGTATACCCAGTACAGCCAGTGGAGGACTGGTCACCCCTCAGAGCCTGGTTCCTCTGGTATACCCAGTACAGCCAGTGGAGGACTGGTCACCCCTCAGAGCCTGGTTCCTCTGGTATACCCAGTACAGCCAGTGGAGGACTGGTCACCCCTCAGAGCCTGGTTCCTCTGGTCTTCCCAGTACAGCCAGTAGAGGACTGGTCACCCCTCAGAGCCTGGTTCCTCTCTAGGTTTCTTCTAAGGAGTATTTCCTATCCACTGTGCTTTGACTTCTGCTTCTCCAGCTGCTTGGTTCTCAGCTGTGATAACAGTTCAGCATGTTGTGATAACTGCTGATGTGAAAATAGCTTTTATAAAAAAAATATTTGATATAGAATGTACAAAACACAAATGACTGCCATCAATCTGTCTGTTTATATGTACTTTAAAAAATAATCTGTACGGTAATATTGACTGATGCTGAACACAAACAAACAAGTCTGCTGTTTTATGTTGGTTGTTATTGCCAGGGAGTGTGGTCCACTCTGCCTGTGAACGAGAAGAAGCTGAACGCCGCCTTCCGTTCTGCCCACAGCGTCATCCTGGTCTTCTCAGTCAGGGAGAGTGGAAAGTTCCAAGGTAAACAGGCTGAAATGGAATCCTATTCCCTATATATATATATATATATATGAGGCCCCTGGTGAAAAGTAGTGCACTATAAGTAGTGCACTAATATATATATATATATATTAGTGCACTACTTTTCACCAGGGGCCTCATTTATCAAAGGCACAAATAAGACTTTAAAACTAGCGCGTGCCACTTTTCCCACAAAAGGTTGTGATTGGTCCATTTTTTTGAACTCGACGGGAAGGTGGGCGTATCTCCACATGAATCTCAGATCAAGAGAACGCACAGCTTCTTGTTGTTGATCAATTGTATTGCAACTAAATATAGTTTATTTTGAGGGAAATGGAGGTGTTGAATGCACAGTATTTATAATGATGGTTGGCTAATGATCAGGCACGGTTGATGAGGCCCCAGAGCCCTATTGTACTTCCTAACTAATCAATAACCTTAGACATCAAGCAAGTACAAGGGAGGAGCGAAAACCTGCAGACACTGGATCTTCCAGGAATTAACAGCCCTACCTGAGACAGCATCTTGGTTTTCTATCTTGTTCTTGAATCACATCCCTGATGTTATCATGCCGTTGCGAGGTCGACGCGCGCCATCGCCCCGTGCGGAGGCCGACGCGCGCCATCGCCCCGTGCGGAGGCCGACCTGTGCGTAGTGTACTGAATATGGTCTGTCCTCCTGTGTGTGCAGGTTTCGCCAGGCTGTCCTCGGAGTCTCATCATGGAGGGTCTCCCATCCACTGGGTCCTGCCTGCTGGGATGAATGCCAAGATGCTGGGTGGGGTGTTCAAGATCCACTGGATCTGCAGGTGAACACTTCTGGCTTATCCTCAAAGACATGAGATACGTTCCAAATGGCACCCTATTCTCTATAGAGTGCACTCCTTTTGACCCGGGCCCATAAGGTTTGGGTGTAAAGCAGTGCACTACATAGGGAGTTTGGCGTGTCATTTGGAACGTGTATCATGTCTTTACTGGCATTGTGGTAGCAGCCAGAAATATGAATATGATTTTTTTTTTTTTTTTTTTGTGATCTCAGATCTGTTGTAAGACTTGTGCATCCCATGATCCGGTTTAAAGGAATAATCTAAATGGCTTGTTTTCAGACGGGAGTTGCCGTTCACTAAAACGGCTCACCTTTCCAACCCGTGGAACGAACACAAGCCTGTAAAGATCGGCCGAGATGGACAGGTAGACATTCTTCATCTATCTATCTATCTATCATATGCTGTCCTTGGTCTTTTGGTTCTGCTTCGATCACTTTCTAGAGCTTGTCACTCTAGGATAGCGGGTATGATTCCTGCCGGGGTCAATCATACATTTTGTTAAGTTTCTTTGTATAAAAGCATCGCTAAGTATTTGACTTTTTCCACTTTTTAAAAATACCGTTATAGCCCGATCCTAAAAATAGATTAAATAGTTTTCCCCTCTCATCAATCTACAAACAATACCCCATAATGACAAATCAATAACAGGTTCTGAGAAATATTAGCAAAAGAACAGAAATATCACATTTACATAAGTATTCAGACCCTAGGGCCTCCCGGGTGGCGCAGTGGTTAAGGGCACTGTACTGCAGCGCTAGCTGTGCCACCAGCGACTCCTGTGGCGGGCCGGGTGCAGTGCACGCTAACCAAGGTTGCCAGGTGTACGGTGTTTCCTCCAACACATTGGTGCGGCTGGCTTCCGGGTTGGATGCGCGCTGTGTTAAGAAGCAGTGCGGCTAGGTTGGGTTGTGTATCGGAGGACGCATGACTTTCAACCTTCGTCTCTCCCGAGTCCGTACGGGAGTTGTAGCGATGAGACAAGATAGTAGCTACTAACAATTGGATACCATGAAATTGGGACGAAAAGGGGGAGGGGAAAAAAGTATTGATATGACAACAGCCAGTGAAAGTGCAGGGCGCCAAATTCAAACAGAAATCTCATAATTAACATTCCTAACCTTTTTAAATATAATCTTGTTAATCCCACCAGTGTCCGATTTCAAATAGGCTTTACAGCGAAAGCACCACAAACGATTATGTTAGGTCACCACCAAGCCACAGAAAAACATAGCCATTTTTTCCAGCCAAAGAGAGGAGTCACAAAAGCACAAATAGAGATAAAATGAATCACTAACCTTTGATGATCTTCATCAGATGACACTCACAGGACTTCACGTTACACAATACATGTGTGTGTTGTTTGATAAAGTTCATATTTATATAAAAATCTGAGTTTACATTGGCGCGTTACGTTCACTAGTTCCAAAAACATCAAGTGATTTTGCATAGCCACATCAATTCAACAGAAATACTCATCATAAATGTAGATGATAATACAAGTTCTACACATGGAATTATAGATATACTTCTCCTTAATGCAACCGCTGTGTCAGATTTCAAAAAAACTTTACGGAAAAAGCAAACCATGCAATAATCTGAGACGGCGCTCAGAAAAATAATACAATTAGCCGCCGTGTTGGAGCCAACAGAAACCAGAAAATACATGATAAATGTTTCCTTACCTTTGATGATCTTCATCAGAATGCAGTCCTAGGAATCCCAGGTCCACAATAAATGCTTGATTTGTTCGATAATGTCCGTTATTTATGTCCAATTAGCTACTTTTGTTAGCGCGTTTGGTACACCTATCCAAACGCTGGTGCAGGTTCCCGCATAACCTAGGACAAAAACTTCAAAAAGTTATATTACAGGTCGAAGAAACATTTCAAACTAAGTTTAGAATAAATCTTTAGGGTGTTGTTATCATAACTCTTCAATAAAGTTCCAACCAGAGAATTCCTTTGTGTCTAGAGATGCAATGGAACGCAGGTCATTCAGCTCTTATTCAGGCCCACAACACAGTAGAAGCCTCATTCAAGTTTCTAAAGACGGTTGACATCTAGTGGAAGCCCTAGGAAGTGCAACTTCATCCATATCCCACTGTGAATTCAATAGGGCCTGGGTTGAAAATCGACCAACCTCGGATTTCTCACTTCCTGTTTGGATTTCTTCTCAGGTTTTTGCCTGCCATATGAATTCTGTTATACTCACAGACATCATTCAAACAGTTTCAGAAACTTCAGAGTGTTTTCTATCCAAATATGCTAATAATATGCATATATTAGCAACTGTTTTTGAATAAGGTTGTAATGTAACAATGTGGAAAAAGGGAATGAATACTTTCACAATGCTCTGTATTTTATATTTATGTATTTTCACACTAATTCTAATTGAGTTTTTTTATTTTTTTTAATCTACTGATCTGTGTCTCCCCCATCCTCGGGACCACCAGGAGATCGAACCAGGGTGTGGGATGCAGCTGTGCATGCTGTTCCCCCAGGACGAGAGCATTGACTTGTATCAAGTTATTCATAAAATGCGACACAAGCGGAGGATGCCTTCGGAGCCGCGTTCTCGAGGACGCCCGCCGCACAGAGAACCCGCCCGAGGCGACCTGGGAAGGTTAGAAATATTCTTTGGACTGCTAGTGAGCTCTGGTGTCGGCGTGACATGATGCCCGGAGCAGTGTTCTGATCCGATGGTCTAACCGCCCCTTCCAGAATGCTCTCATCACATCCCAGCGAAGAGGGAAACCTGCTGACATCCTCTGGGCTGTTGCTAAGGACCCCGTACCACAGCTCCACAGTATCTATGGGCCGGGCCAGTCTTAACCCCAGTATCTATGGGCCGGGCCAGTCTTAACCCCAGTATCTATGGGCCGGGCCAGTCTTAACCCCAGTATCTATGGGCCGGGCCAGTGCTAACCCCAGTATCTATGGGCCGGGCCAGTCTTAACCCCAGTATCTATGGGCCGGGCCAGTCTTAACCCTAGTATCTATGGGCCGGGCCAGTCTTAACCCCAGTATCTATGGGCCGGGCCAGTGCTAACCCCAGTATCTATGGGCCGGGCCAGTGCTAATCCCAGTATCTATGGGCCGGGCCAGTGCTAACCCCAGTATCTATGGGCCGGGCCGTTGCTAACCCCAGTATCTATGGGCCGGGCCGTTGCTAACCCCTGTATCTATGGGCCGGGCCGTTGCTAACCCCAGTATCTATGGGCCGGGCCGTTGCTAACCCCAGTATCTATGGGCCGGGCCGTTGCTAACCCCAGTATCTATGGGCCGGGCCGTTGCTAACCCCAGTATCTATGGGCCGGGCCGTTGCTAACCCCAGTATCTATGGGCCGGGCCGTTGCTAACCCCAGTATCTATGGGCCGGGCCGTTGCTAGTAGGCTGAGTGTGGCTTGTCTCTCTCTACAGGTGATGGTGGTTAATTAGTTTGATCTCTCAATATAAAGAATGCAATTTTAATTTATACCATCATGATACTTAAAGCCACTTAAGTTGTAGTTGCGTTTTAATACATGTGTCTTCAGGTTGCTTGAATGAATTTGTCTAGATAAGTCTGTTTTTTTAAATTTGTTCCCGAAGCCTTTTCTTTCAGGAGTATCCTGGCGAGTTAAAACCTAGTCATATATGGGACTTAGAAAAAGGAGCCGTTCTATTTAAGCAGAAGATGGCACATGGATTTGAGTGGGGAGAATGATGATGCTGTCTAAAATGCTTCCAGGGGACTTTTCTCTCCCTCCATGGGCCATTTATTGAATATACATAATGTATACCTGTGGTGAAATCTACACTACTGCTGTGTATGCCTGTAGCTTCAGATGGGCAGGGGTGGGTGTCTATCTACAAAGCTGCCTGGAAAGGGAGTAAAAAAAAAAGCGTTGGAAAGTTCTGGAAAGCGGTAGGCCTTTTGGGAGACCTGGCGACAACCTAGAGAGAGAGAGAGAGAGGGCTTGGCTCTGCTGTGTGTTTCTCTCTACCTCCTGTTGCAATGCTCCGTTTACACCAGCAATCCAAATCCCCCGACATCCCCTTCAAGAGATCATATACCCGCAAAAACATTTTGGTTAATGGTCGGTCGGTCACTGCCCCCCCCACACAACCAAACAGGACTGGAGATGGTTGTGGTGCTGAGAGAGCCTGCCAGCCGTTTCTTGTTAAAGTTTCTTCATCTGGAATGAATGGCACCTGGTGGTAAGTGGTTAGAGAAACCTAAAGGACTAGGTTAGGAGTGTTTCCTGAAGGACAGGAGTGTTTCCATACCCTAACCTAAAGGACTAGGTTAGGAGTGTTTCCTGAAGGACAGGCGTGTTTCCATACCCTAACCTAAAGGACTAGGTTAGGAGTGTTTCCTAAAGGACAGGAGTGTTTCCATACCCTAACCTAAAGGACTAGGTTAGGAGTGTTTCCTAAAGGACAGGAGTGTTTCCATACCCTAACCTAAAGGACAGGAGTGTTTCCATACCCTGACCTAAAGGACTAGGTTAGGAGTGTTTCCTAAAGGACAGGAGTGTTTCCATACCCTAACCTAAAGGACAGGAGTGTTTCCATACCCTGACCTAAAGGACTAGGTTAGGAGTGTTTCCTAAAGGACAGGAGTGTTTCCATACCCTAACCTAAAGGACAGGAGTGTTTCCATACCCTGACCTAAAGGACTAGGTTAGGAGTGTTTCCTAAAGGACAGGAGTGTTTCCATACCCTAACCTAAAGGACTGAGAATAAGGTAGGAGGAGACCCACTGGCAGAATGATACAACCCCACTCCTTTCCTTTTTAAGGCCTCAATGGACTGAGAATAACACCACGAGGAAGGGATGTTCTAAGCCAAAGGGGGCCGTCACCTTTTTGGTTTTATAAAATGGCCGACGTGAAGTTCATCCCCTGGTCTTTTCGATTGCAATGGACTGCATCAATCACCCTTATCAATCACCCCCTTTGCCCTCCCCAGCCCGGCCCCATCCTTGTAATGTCTTTGTGGCTGTAGACCCTAAACCGTAAGATGGACTGTCTATATGAACTTTTGATATCTTAATATATGTCAACGGTAACAGGTCACAAAACTACAAGAAAGCGGTATGTTACAATTTTAACCGGCTCTTTCTTCATTTTCCTGTAGACAGTCATTATCCCAGCTGTAAAAACAAACAAAACATTTTACTATCTGGTAGATTTTTGAATTGATCATGGAAAGTTGTGTCGTAGAGTACTGATCATTCACTTAGTGCTAACGTGGTTATTGATGGCTAGTCAGAAGCTGTTAGAATAGAACTCTAGCTCCTTATTGGAGACAAGTGATACCCCAAACTATCCCCAAACAGGTAACTAGGGTGTACTTCCAATAGTTACAGTACTGTAAAACATCCTGTTTTAGCTACAGAATGAGTTGAACTATCATAGGACCGATCTGAACAAAAACAACTTACTGGTCAATTCACTGTTTTAATGGAACTGTCCACAACCAGTAAGATATAATTCAGAATATAATGGTTGATTCAGTAAGATATCATTCAGAATATAATGGTTGATTGATTCAGTCAGATATCATTCAGAATATAATGGTTGATTCAGTAAGATATCATTCAGAATATAATGGTTGATTGATTCAGTCAGATATCATTCAGAATATAATGGTTGATTGATTCAGTCAGATATCATTCAGAATATAATGGTTGATTGATTCAGTCAGATATCATTCAGAATATAATGGTTGATTGATTCAGTCAGATATCATTCAGAATATAATGGTTGATTGATTCAGTCAGATATCATTCAGAATATAATGGTTGATTGATTCAGTCAGATATCATTCAGAATATAATGGTTGATTGATTCAGTCAGATATCATTCAGAATATAATGGTTGATTGATTCAGTCAGATATCATTCAGAATATAATGGTTGATTGATTCAGTCAGATATCATTCAGAATATAATGGTTGATTGATTCAGTCAGATATCATTCAGAATATAATGGTTGATTGATTCAGTCTGCTCATTATAACTGTCTATACATGTTTAGTGTTTTAAAAAAAAAAAGTATTTGGGAATACTGTCAAGATTCAATGAAATGCATCCTGAATTTTGGTCATAAATTAAGTTTCCCCCTTTATGGAGGTGGATGAGCTCAGAAGAGACAGAATGGTGATAAGGCTAAAATCAATTTGTTTCTCAATCTGTCAATAGGTTTTTTATTTTTATTTTTGTTACTAGTTCATGTAAATGTTTTGGTGTGTAGATGTATACATATGCTTTTCAGATGATACTAGATGTTTTACACAGTTCTATTATGACTTAGGGCAACTAGGATGCTGTGCTGTATCGTGGTGCTTGTCTCAATTGTTTACCTAATTCATGTAGGCGTCGGCCCGAGGAATATGACATTCACAACAGGAAACGCCCAAGGATTGACTATCCAGCCGAGTTCCCACAGAGACCAGGTTACTATCACTGCCATATGTATTGGTCCAGCATGGACATGTATCCCAGATGGCCCCCTATTCCCTACATAGTGCACTACTTTAGACCAGAGTCCTATGGGGCCCCCTATTCCCTATTTAGTGCACTACTTGAGACCAGGGTCCAAATGGCTCTGGTCTAAAGCAGTGTGTGTGTATATATATTTTTTTAATTGTATTTGTTATTTATTTAAGGAACTGGGCCATTTGGGCACACAACTAGTAATTGTATTGGTACCGGTCAATGTCAGTTATAAGGACGAGCTGGACCAACAGGAACGTCGGCCGCGTGCAGTAGATCTCCTGCTGGGTGTCGACGAACGATTGTGATCAAACATGAAGACATGTCTGGAAATGAACAGAAAATGACGGCCATTGTGGTCAGCGGTGACAGTACGGCCACCCTCTGTGCACCGCCAGCGTTTGTGTTGGTCTGTCTTGTCCTTTAACTGGTATCTGAACGATAAGAATGCACTGATGAAACATGCTTGAGTTTACCAGTAAAGCTCATTTTGAAATCCGTATCTGCAACAAATGTAACAAGAGTTGAAGCCAGATCCAGGTGACTGATGTTTAACCTAGCTGACGTACTACTGTTACAACTATCAGTTTACTGTAGTGGCAAGAGGTTAGATTTAATGTCCCAATTTTCCGTGTGATATTTTCCACTTTGGATGTTATGAATCAGAGTAGGAGGTTGTAAGTAAGTATTGATTTTTTTTACTTTTCTTATTGACTAACGATGTAGCAGTATTAGGACAAAACATGTTGAAATTGGCAACTTGTCTGTAAACAGATGTTCCACAGGGACATGAAAGAACATGATTCGCCAGTCGGAGTAAATCAGCTTTCTCTCTTTACACAGGCTTTATGCCAGTTCCACGTAACCCACCAGTTGACCGGTAAGTACCTGACATAACTCACCGTGGACCCCAAATCTAAACCCCCCCCCAGGCTCTAGTGTAGATTGATGACAGCTTCAGTTAGCTTCGCATTCCAGCTCCGGCTTCATCTGCACTACGACGGTGGATATTACTCGTCCGCCTGCCTCTAACTAGCAGGCTTGTAACTGCGTGTGCTAGTCGGTCGTGGCTAGTCGGTCGTGGCTAGTCGGTCGTGGTTAGTCGGTCGTGGTTAGTCGGTCGTGGCTAGTCGGTCGTGGCTAGTCGGTCGTGGCTAGTCGGTCGTGGCTAGTCGAACTCTCCCATTGAGACCATGCTGAAACATCAATCCATGGGCAAGTCAGTGACACGGTTTCATTTGTGCCGAAAACAAAATGAAAATGTATCTTGCAAATTAGAAGTGTCGTCTTTATCCTATTACTTAGAACATTTCTTCAACTACAGTCACAAAAACCATCAAGCACTATGATGAAACTGGCTCTCAGGAGGACCTCCACAGGAAAGGAAGACCCAGAGGTACCTCTGCTGCGGAGGATAGGTTCATTAGAGTTACCAGCCCAAATAAATGCTTCAGAGTTCAAGTAACAGACACATCTCAACATCAACTGTTTAGAGGAGACCGTGTGAATCAGGCCCTCATGGTCGAGTTGCTGCAAAGAAACCACTACTAAAGGTCAACCATAAGAAGAAGAGACTTTCTTGGGCCAACAAACACGAACAATGGACATTGTACCGGTGGAAATCATTCCTTTGGTCTGACGAGTCCAAATTTAAGATGTTTGGTTCCAACCGCAGAGTCTGTGAACAGATCTCATGTGTATTTCCCACCGTGAAGCATGGAGGAGGTGGTGTGATGGTGCTTTGCTGGTGACACTTTGATTTATTTAGAATTCAAGGCACACTTAACCAGCATGGCTACCACAGCATTCTGCAGCGATACGCCATCTCATCTGGTTTGTGCTTATTGGGACTATGAATTGTTTTTCAACAGGACATTGACCCAATACACACCTCCAGGCTGTGTAAGGGCTATTTGACCAAAAAGGAGAGTGATGGAGTGCTGCATCAGAAGACCTGGCCTCCACAATCACCTGACCTCAACCCAATTGAGATGGTTTGAGATGAGTTGGACCGCAGAGTGAAGGAAAAGCAGCCAACAAGTGCTCAGCATATGTGGTACCTCCTTCAAGACTTGGAAAAGCATTCCCCATGAAGCTGGTTGAGAGAATGCCAAGCGTGTGCAAAGCTGTCAAGGCGAAGGGTGGCTACTTTGAAGAATCTAAAATATATTTTGATTTAACTCTTCTTTTTTTTGGTTACTACATGATTCCATATGTGTTATTTTGTAGTTTTGATGTCTTCACTATTATTCTACGATGTAGAAAATAGTCAAAAAATATATAATGAAAAACCATGGAATGTTCTAAAAGTTCGTGTCCAAAAATGGATGTAGCCACTACAGATCGACTAAAAGGGGCATGTGTGTGTGTTTGAGCGTGTGTTCATTAGGCCATTTTTGTATATATTTTTTTATTAGCGTAAATTAGATTGAGCAATAAAAGCCAGACTTTTATTCCATAGGCTGTTTCAAGAGCGCATTTTTCATTGACTATCCACTGGTTTTAAAAACGATGATTGATAGGCACCTTAAACTCTTTTAATTCAACCATTTAATTGGGTTCAAATACACCATTTAGATTTGTGAACAGCCATCCACAACAAGCACAATTTGTTAGGCTGCTTTTTCATTTAGCTATTTGTGCCTATGTAGATATGTAGTGATATCCGAATACAGTACACGTATTCATACCGAACCTCTCGAAGCCTACCATTGACTATGTAGATATGTAGTGATATCCGAATACAGTACACGTATTCATACCGAACCTCTCGAAGCCTACCATTGACTATGTACGGTGCGCTCTCTCTCTCTTACTCACTCACTCACTCACTCACTCTCACACATTCCTTTTAAGAGCTTTATTGTCATGGGAAACATATGTTAACACTAGGGTATGTGGGACACTAGCGTCCAACCTGGCCAACATCCAGTGAGATTGCAGAGCGCCAAATTCAAATACAGAAATACTCATTATAAAAAAAATCAGAAAAGATACAACTATTTTACATAGTTTTAAAGATGAACTTCTTGTGAATCCAACCACGGTGTCAGGTTTCAAAAATGCTCTACGGCGGAAGCACTGTTCCTTTTGTTCGATAAAGTCTCTCTTTATATCCTAAAACCTCAGTTTTGTTCGTTCAGTAATCCACAGGCTCAAACGCAGTCACAACAGGCAGACAAAAAAATCCAAATTGTATCCGTAAAGTTCATAGAAACATGTCAAACGATGTTTATATTCAATCCTCAGGTTGTTTTTTTTAGCCTAAATAATCGATAATATTTCAACCGGACAATAACGTCGTCAATATAAAAGGTAAACAAGAAAGGCACTTTCTCGGTTGCGCGCATGAAAAAGCTCTGTGACAGGGTCCACTCATTCAGACTGATCTTACTCCCTCATTTTTCAGAATACAAGCCTGAAACCATTTCTAAAGACTGACATCTAGTGGAAGGCATAGGAACTGCAATATGAGTCCTAAGTCTATGGATCCTGTAATGGCATTGAATATAGAACTACAACCAACAACAAAAATCCTACTTCCTGAATGGATTTTTCTCATTTTTTTCGCCTGCCAAATCAGTTCTGTTATACTCACAGACATTAATTTAACAGTTTTGGAAACTTTAGAGTTTTCTATCCAAATCTACTAATTAATTGCATATTCTATCTTCTGGGCCTGAGTAGAAGGCAGTTAAATTTGGGCATGCTTTTCATCCAAAATTCCAAATGCTGCCCCCTATCCTAGAGAAGTTAAAGTTTTTTTTATATTAATTTGGGATCTATAGCATCCCACAACTGTCCCAGACTATGTTTTGATTATTTATTTATTGCGTAGAATAGAATAGGACAACTTTTTTTTTGTACTGTGGTTCTACCAATATCTTCAATATGCGCCTCGGAATTGGAAAAGGACGTGCACAGTTCGGTCCCCGGCGTGTCTGTATTCACTTGTTGAGAAAGACCAGATTACGTGATGGAGAGCCATGTGAGTGGTGCTTAGGAGCGCGCAGCACTCGGGGAGAAGGGAATTATAATATTGTGGCCACTGGCTGCAGAAGGATGGATTGTGTTTAGGGGACATTACACAAAGGGGATGTCTCCGGGAAATTCAAGGCATTATCAAGGTCTTGTCAAATTGTGAGAGAGACTGATGAAGTGTGTACAGCCTGCGCCAAAAAACAAAGCAGAGCTCATGACTTATCATGCAACTTTTTTCAAGTCATCGTTAATGGCATCACGCAGCCTTGCAATGTATTAAAGATCCAAACATAAACTAAAGTTACATAAGTAACTCTATTAAGGACCTGTTTTAATTTGAACCTTTCTTATTTATTCTGCTATGTTCAATTGTTTTCTTAATGCTATATAATAATGCCACAGAATTCTAAGCAAATCTCGTCTGTTAAATGTTAAACTAGTGTAGCCCACAGCCGTATGGCATAGCCAGATCAGGACCTAACATAAGGACAACTCTTGAGTACGCTATTCTGTTCTTCTGAAATAGACAACCTGTTCTTTGTTTGGGGGTACTGGCGGACTGGAGTTGGAACACTTGCTTTTAAAACTCCCCATGATGAATTTTGAAGAGAGAAGTTCAACAACAGGTTGAAACTGAGTGTAAAATATGGTCGTTGTGGATGTGTTGTTTTTTTGAAGCCTAACGAAATGGACAGGGCCTTCTAAGCTAACGGATTCACTTTTATTATGCTTCCTGGATCCCCGTCTGCTGCTCTGAGAGTCCAGGAGAGAGAACGTCTAGCCCCACGCCATGCTGTTGGGCTGCTTACAGAGCCTATATATAGTGCATTTTTATATTTTCATTTTTATATGGCCTTTCTTTTAGCTCCGGAGTGTCTCTCCACCGTGCGTTTCCATCTCCTCCTCTCCTTCATTCCTTTCTCCAGAACACAGAGAGGGGCTGGCAACAGTTTAATTAAATGTTTTTGTTTGTTTGTTGTGAAAACATGTTACTGTCGATGTTCCCGATCAGATTTCACTTGGTTTCCCACATTAAATCACTGGTTGGAGAGACCATGGCATCCAGAGTTTGGGCGGGAATATCACCTGTCGCCTAGGGAGAGGCTTCATGCTCATCCCGTGTGAAAGCAGAGTTTTGATGGTTGCCACAAGCAACAGGAGACTCCCAGCGGCTCCTCTAGTTACTCCGGCGGCTCCTCTAGTTACTCCGGCGGCTCCTCTAGTTACTCCGGCGGCTCCTCTAGTTACTCCGGCGGCTCCTCTAGTTACTCCGGCGGCTCCTCTAGTTACTCCGGCGGCTCCTCTAGTTACTCCGGCGGCTCCTCTAGTTACTCCGGCGGCTCCTCTAGTTACTCCGGCGGCTCCTCTAGTTACTCCGGCGGCTCCTCTAGTTACTCCGGCGGCTCCTCTAGTTACTCCGGCCGCTCCTCTAGTTACTCCGGCCGCTCCTCTAGTTACTCCGGCCGCTCCTCTAGTTACGCCGGCCGCTCCTCTAGTTACTCCGGCCGCTCCTCTAGTTACGCCGGCCGCTCCTCTAGTTACGCCGGCGGCTCCTCTAGTTACTCCGGCCGCTCCTCTAGTTACGCCGGCGGCTCCTCTAGTTACTCCGGCGGCTCCTCTAGTTACTCCGGCCGCTCCTCTAGTTACGCCGGCGGCTCCTCTAGTTACTCCGGCCGCTCCTCTATATACCAGAGTAACCTACCCAGCATGATTTTACAATGGAAAGCGGCCTCCATTCGCTTTTCCAGTGCATACGGATGACATGTCCCCCCCCCCCCACCTATTTGATAATGGGCCTTTTTTCCCTAAATCCCAACAAATTTTTATTTTTATTTTTTATTTTTTTTATTTTACCTTTATTTAACTAGGCAAGTCAGTTAAGAACAAATTCTTATTTTCAATGACGGCCTAGGAACAGTGGGTTAACTGCCTGTTCAGGGGCAGAACGACAGATTTGTACCTTGTCAGCTCGGGGGTTTGAACTTGCAACCTTCCGGTTACTAGTCCAACACTCTAACCACTAGGCTACCCTGCCTAAATTTGACATATTAGTGAAGACTAGATTAAATTGAGTATAGTTTGATGGTTGAAAAGGTGATAACTTGATGAGGCACAAGCATATTTTTTTGGGGGGGGACTTTTTCATATCGCCGATTTAGTTGAATCCTGCAGCCCATTTATGTTTTGATTTCTAAGACATTCTGAGGTTTGTATCGTTCAAAATTAAAGTTGCCAAATAACTCTAAATCTAGTGTATAGGACCCGTTTCAAATGATCACTTCGACGCTCAACATAGCCACTTCATATGCGCACACATACTATAAAATAATGTTACGGGGACTTATCAGCATTTCAGCTAAATTAATACGCCTACAGCATAGCCAGATAACAGACTGTATTTTTGTTCCCTTAAAATTATAACGTTTCTTTAAACCTGCCTAAAATAATGGATTTATTGTGATGTTGTATAATAAATTCACTTTTTTAAATGTAGATTTTTCAGAGATCTGCATCAGTGGCTTGTAGGCTATGCGTGGAAGCCAGGAGATGCTAAATGTGTTGGTTAATTAACGGTAAATTACTGTGAGACCGGCAGACATTTGCATGACAATAACCGGCTGACAAAATGTAATGACCGCCCTGGCCCTCGCCCCTCTCCACCAACCCTCCCCCGGCCCTCGCCCCTCTCCACCAACCCTCCCCAGACATTAACCAGTAGAAACTTCATTTCCCCAGGCGCTTCCCAACTGGAGTAAGAAGAGATGTGTTTCTCAATGGGGTGAGTTCAGTAAATATACACTACATCACCAAAGGTATGTGAACACCTACTTGTCAAACATCTCATTCCAAAATCATGGCCATTAATATGGACTCGGTCCTCCCTTTAGTCCCATAACAGCCTCTACTCTTCTGGGAAGGTGTTCCACTAGATGTTGGAACGTTGCTGCTGGTACTTGCTTCCATTTCAGCCACGAGCATAAGGAAGGTCCGGTGCTGATGTTGGGTGATTAGGCCGGGCTCACAGTCAGCGTTCCAATTCATCGCAGAGGTTGAGGTCAGGACTGTGCAGACCAGTCAAGTTCTTCCACACCGATCGACAAACCATTTCTGGTTTGTGCACGAGGGAATTGTCATGCTGAAACAGGAAAGAACCTTCCCCAAACTGTTGCCACAAAGTTGGAAGCACAGAATCATCTAGAATGTCATTGTATGCTGTAGTGTTAAGATTTCCCTTCACTGGAACTAAGAGGCCTAGCCCGAACCATGAAAAACAGCCCCAGACTATTATTCCTCATCCACCAAACTTTACAGTTGGCACTATTCATAGGGGCAGGTAGCGCTGTCCTGGCATCCGCCAAACCCAGATTTGTCTGTCGGACTGCCAGATGGTGAAGCGTGATTCATCACTCCTGAGAACGCGTTTCCACTGCTCCAGAGTCCAATGGCCGCGATCTATAGCTGAATCCACTAATTTGAAGGGGTGTCCACATACTTTTGTGTGTGTGTGTGTGTGTAGTCATTGATATTAACACACAGTTAATTTGATTCACTCCTATTGATATTATCATGTGTTTTGTTATCTCCAGTCCTACAACGATTACATGAGAGAGTTCCACCACACCATTGGGCCGCCTCCTCCTTGGCAAGGAATGGTATGTTCTAGAAGTTTGGTTCATAGAGCTATAAGGGGCTCGAAGTAATATGGTTTAATATAGACATAAGACTAAAAGGCCTATTAATGCTACCCGAGAAATATGTCTGGTCGAAACGCGTTGCAGTATTTCACCTAATAAGTTACACTAATCTGCTCCTGTCTGTATATTAGTCAATATTTTGGGTGAATAGTTCTCTGAAGTTTCTCATCATAGTCTCTGTATCGTTAATGGCTCATCTCTTCAGAAGACTCTATCTAATATTTGTTTGTTAAATTTACATGCAACTCATTTTACGTACATGGCTCTTCAATTTTTGTATACCGTAGTTACATAGCAAGTACATTGTTTTTGTTAATTGATCCTACCTGCCATTTTTAAGAGGTTTTCTTGCCACTGACTTCATTCATAGTGTCATTTTAAAAACCATCTCCCCTGTAGGCACCGTACCCTGGGATGGAGCAGCCACCTCACCACCCGTTCTACCAGCACCATCCTCCACCTCCCCAGGCACATCCCCCGTACACTGGCCACCACCCTGTACCACACGACGCCCGCTTCAGGGAGAAGAGAGTCGTACGCTCCTTCAGCTCTACCCTGGTACAGCTCATTTCTGTCCTGGTTAAATGTGTAGTGCACTATAAATGAAATACTGAGTCATTTGGGATGTAGTATAGCCTGAACACCATCTCTCTCTCTCCGCAGCATGACTAAATAAATACTGAGTCATTTGGGATGTAGTATAGCCTGAACACCATCTCTCTCTCTCCGCAGCATGACTAAATAAATACTGAGTCATTTGGGATGTAGTATAGCCTGAACACCATCTCTCTCTCTCTGCAGCATGACTATGACATGCGGGTGGATGACTTCCTGAGACGGACCCAGGCCGTGGTGACAGGTCGCCGCAGCCGCCCCAGAGAACGAGACCGGCAGAGGGAGCGGGAACGGCCCCGGGATGCCCGCCGGGACCGCGACAGAGACCGTGGACGCGAACGTGACCGAGAGAGAGACCGGATCAGAGACAGGGAGAAGGAGAGGGGGCGCTACAGGAGATAATCAGGGACTAAATCAAATCAAACAAGAAATCCTGTGGTAGTTTCTCTGACCTAGTCATTTCTTTTCTCTTTTTTTTCTCCATTTATTTTAATTTTATTTTTTTAAGAATCTGAACTGTTCTTAGTGATTTTGTTCTGTTTTACATCGTGCTGTGAAGTCGCCTCATGTCTATCATGCATGCAGTGTAACTGAACTAACTGGGGGGGGGGGGGGGTTCCAACCCAAAATACACCCCAAAATCCACATTTTTAGTTCATCTTATTTTGGAGGAGACGCGGTTAAGAGCATTTAACTATTTGGAGCTGGTTTTCGTCTCTTCTTCCTGTCCCCGACTTTCAGTGTTGAATGCCAGTCTTCTGCGTGTATATTTTAGGAAGCGATTGCTCCCGAGACAGTTGTCACATTTGTCTTTGTGCTGTTCATACTTGTACACGGTTCAGATGAAGATCTCTACTGAAATGGGTTGTGTTGTACTGAATCTGACTGGCAGTGTTGTTGCGAGTCCCTTTTTTTGCCTTTTAAAAAAAATGTCAAGCCATTTTTTTTTTTTGTGTGTTTTGACTGATCTGGAAGCAAAAAGCAATATTGTTGTTATGATCGATCCCGTTTCCTTTCTGAAGTTTAAACCAATCAGTGCTGTAAAGTTTAGAGAACCTGCAAGGTTTTGTCGGGGGCGGGGGGAATAAGGTATCGCTTTGTCTTGGATGACTGTTTTGTACAAAAAAATTAAATACTATTGCGTGTTTTACTACTGTCGTCAGTTTGAGTAAAAGATGGTTGGATTGATTCACTTTACATTAGACAGGTTTTACCCGGGACTTCCTGCTGGTTTTAATCGTAAGATCAACAACGGCAATACACATCAGTCAGATTTCAATGTTTGGGAAAACTCTGGTGACATTTTATGCCTTATGTTTGGGCTCCCGAGTGGCGCAGCGGTCTAAGACACTGCATCTCAGTGGGCTCCCGAGTGGCGCAGCGGTCTAAGGCACTGCATCTCAGTGGGCTCCCGAGTGGCGCAGCGGTCTAAGACACTGCATCTCAGTGGGCTCCCGAGTGGCACAGCGGTCTAAGGCACTGCATCTCAGTGGGCTCCCGAGTGGCACAGCGGTCTAAGGCACTGCATCTCAGTGGGCTCCCGAGTGGCACAGCGGTCTAAGGCACTGCATCTCAGTGGCGCAGCGGTCTAAGGCACTGCATCTCAGTGGGCTCCCGAGTGGCGCAGCGGTCTAAGGCACTGCATCTCAGTGGGCTCCCGAGTGGCGCAGCGGTCTAAGGCACTGCATCTCAGTGGGCTCCCGAGTGGCGCAGCGGTCTAAGGCACTGCATCTCAGTGGGCTCCCGAGTGGAGCAGCGGTCTAAGGCACTGCATCTCAGTGGGCTCCCGAGTGGCGCAGCGGTCTAAGGCACTGCATCTCAGTGGGCTCCCGAGTGGCACAGCGGTCTAAGGCACTGCATCTCAGTGGGCTCCCGAGTGGCGCAGCGGTCTAAGGCACTGCATCTCAGTGGGCTCCCGAGTGGCACAGCGGTCTAAGGCACTGCATCTCAGTGGCACAGCGGTCTAAGGCACTGCATCTCAGTGGCGCAGCGGTCTAAGGCACTGCATCTCAGTGGGCTCCCGAGTGGCGCAGCGGTCTAAGGCACTGCATCTCAGTGGGCTCCCGAGTGGCGCAGCGGTCTAAGGCACTGCATCTCAGTGGGCTCCCGAGTGGCGCAGCGGTCTAAGGCACTGCATCTCAGTGGGCTCCCGAGTGGAGCAGCGGTCTAAGGCACTGCATCTCAGTGGGCTCCCGAGTGGCGCAGCGGTCTAAGGCACTGCATCTCAGTGGGCTCCCGAGTGGCACAGCGGTCTAAGGCACTGCATCTCAGTGGGCTCCCGAGTGGCGCAGCGGTCTAAGGCACTGCATCTCAGTGGGCTCCCGAGTGGCGCAGCGGTCTAAGGCACTGCATCTCAGTGGGCTCCCGAGTGGCGCAGCGGTCTAAGGCACTGCATCTCAGTGGGCTCCCGAGTGGAGCAGCGGTCTAAGGCACTGCATCTCAGTGCTAGAGGAGTCACTACAGACCCTGGTTCAGCGGTCTAAGACACTGCCTCTCTGTGCTAGAGGCGTCACTACAGACCCTGATTCGATCCCGGGCTATATCACAAACGGTTGTGATCGGGAGTCCCATTAGGGTGGCAAACAATTTGGCACACGGTTATCCGGGTTAGGGGAGGGTTTGGCCGGGGTAGGTCATCAACAAACCTACATTTGAAAAAGGTTCTATGTTCAATTAATTCTAAAATTAATTATTTGGTCACAAGAATAACTAAGCACTTCCTGGTCACGGATTTTCAGAATAAGAGTCCCGTCCTGTAAACAGGGTTGGGGATTAACGGTACCAGCCAACTGTTGTAATCAGATGAGATCCTTTTGAACAACTAGATTACTACTTTGATTACTTTTGTTTTCTCGACTTTCAAAGTTTTACGTTTGTTTCCCGCCCGAGTGATTCCCGACTGTAAATCAGAGATGACGCCAAATTATTTTGGGCTCTTAGTGCAAACTATGTCTTTCAATTATGCTTCTGTCTTCATCTAAAGACAAACTTGAATAAATGCTAGGCGGTCAGGAGGACACGGCCGACACGCAAATATCACTTTTAGATCTATTATTGATATCTACATGACAGTGATGTGGATGTCATGCTGCTCTCTCAATTATTCTCGCTTTTACGGATTGTGGTTGTGGATGGCTGTTCACAAATGTACAGGTGTATTTGTGTGTGGCTGTTTCAGCCACACCCGTTGCTGACCGGTGTATAAAATCGAGAACACAGCCATGCATTTTCCATAGACAAACATTGGCAGTAAAATGGCCTTACTGAAGAGCTTAGTGACTTTCAACGTGGCACCGTCATAGGATGCCACCTTTCCAACAGTCAAATTTCTGCCCTGCTAGAGCTTCCCCGGTCAAGGGTAGATGCTGTTATTGTGAAGTGGAAACGTCAAGGAGCAACAGCGGCTCAGCCACGAAGTGGTAGGCCACAGAAGGGAACGGGACTGGCGAGTGTGAAACGCGTAGCACGTAAAAACCGTCTGTCCTCTGTTGCAACACTCACAACCGAGTTCCAAACTGCCTCTGGAAGCAACGTCAGTACAATAACTTCGGGAGATTCATGAAATGGGTTTCCGTGGCCGAGCAGCTGCACACAAGCCTAAAATCACCATGCGCAATGCCAAGCATCGGCTGGAGTGGTGTAAAGCTCACCGCCATTGGAATCTGGAGCAGTGGAAACACATTCTCTGGAGTGATGATTCACACTTCACCATCTGGCAGTCCGATCTACGAATATGGGTTTAGCGGATGCTAAGAGAACGCTACCTGACCGAATGGATAGTGCCAACTGTAAAGTTTGGTGGAGGACGAATAAATGTCTCGGGCTGTTTTTCATGGTTCAGGCTCCTTAGTTCCAGTGAAGGGAAATATTAACGCTACAGCATACATCAACATTCTAGACAATTCTAGGCTTCTAACTTTGTGGGAACAGTTTGGGGAAGACCCTTTCCTGTTTCAGTATGACAATGCCCCTGTGCACAAATCGAGGTCCATACAGAAATGGTTTGTCGAGATCGGTGTGGAAGAACTTGACTGGCCTGCACAGAGCCCTGACCTCAACCCCATCAAACACCTTTAGGATGAATTGGACCGCTGACTGTGAGCCAGGCCTAATCACCCAACATCAGTGCCCGACCTCACTAATGCTTTTGTGGCTGAATGTAAGCAAGTCCCTGCAGCAATATTCCAACATCTAGTGGAAAGTCTTCCCAGAAGAGTGGAGGCTGTTATAGCAGCAATGTTCCAACATCTAGAGGAAAGTCTTCCCAGAAGAGTGGAGGCTGTTATAGCAGCAATGCTCCAAACATCTAGTGGAAAGCCTTCCCAGAAGAGTGGAGGCTGTTATAGCAGCAATGTTCCAACATCTAGTGGAAAGCCTTCCCAGAAGAGTGGAGGCTGTTATAGCAGCAATGTTCCTACATCTAGTGGAAAACCTTCCCAGAAGAGTGGAGGCTGTTATAGCAGCAAAGGAGGGGGGGCCAACCATATTAATGGCCATGATTTTGGAATGAGATTTTCGACGAGTGGGTGTCCACATACTTTTGTCAATGTAGTGTATGTAAACTCTAACATTGATTGATTCTGTAAAAAACGTCTTTCAATTGATAATATTCCTTTTTGTCTTCTAGTGGAAAGTAATCTAAAAGTAACAAAATAATCTGATTATTTTACAGATTTTGAGTAATCCAAAGTTACGTTACTGATTAACATTTTGGACAGATAACTAGTAACAGATTGCATTTAGAAGGTAACCTACCCAACCCCTGTTTGTAAATGAAATTTGCTGAATTATCTATATATTTTATACTAGTTATCATACAAAGAAGAATTAAATCTATTTTAGATATGTAATTAATTTATACGTTTTTTTCAAGCCTAAATGGTCAACAATATTTTTTTGTGTGTGTACTCTTCATTTATTGGACTGTACATAATTGCCTTTGCATTCTGTCGCAGTGAAAATGGGGTCCACTCTACTCAGGAGCTAGTGGGGTCCACTCTACTCAGGAGCTAGTGGGGTCCACTCTACTCAGGCGCTAGTGGGGTCCACTCTACTCAGGAGCTAGTGGGGTCCACTCTACTCAGGAGCTAGTGGGGTCCACTCTACTCAGGAGCTAGTGGGGTCCACTCTACTCGGGAGCTAGTGGGGTCCACTCTACTCAGGAGCTAGTGAGGTCCACTCTACTCAGGAGCTAGTGGGGTCCACTCAGGAGCTAGTGGGGTCCACTCAGGAGCTAGTGGGGTCCACTCTACTCGGGAGCTAGTGGGGTCCACTCTACTCAGGAGCTAGTGGGGTCCACTCTACTCAGGAGCTAGTGGGGTCCACTCTACTCAGGAGCTAGTGGGGTCCACTCTACTCAG
Organism: Oncorhynchus clarkii lewisi; assembly: GCF_045791955.1. Classification (NCBI taxonomy): domain Eukaryota; kingdom Metazoa; phylum Chordata; class Actinopteri; order Salmoniformes; family Salmonidae; genus Oncorhynchus; species Oncorhynchus clarkii. Next base: position 2,828,946 of record NC_092151.1, on the reverse strand, counting down.
GAGCTAGTGGGGTCCACTCTACTCAGGAGCTAGTGGGGTCCACTCTACTCAGGAGCTAGTGGGGTCCACTCTACTCATGAGCTAGTGGGGTCCACTCTACTCAGGAGCTAGTGGGGTCCACTCTACTCGGGAGCTAGTGGGGTCCACTCTACTCGGGAGCTAGTGGGGTCCACTCTACTCGGGAGCTAGTGGGGTCCACTCTACTCAGGCGCTAGTGGGGTCCACTCTACTCAGGAGCTAGTGGGGTCCACTCTACTCAGGAGCTAGTGGGGTCCACTCTACTCAGGAGCTAGTGGGGTCCACTCTACTCATGAGCTAGTGGGGTCCACTCTACTCAGGAGCTAGTGCGGTCCACTCTACTCGGGAGCTAGTGGGGTCCACTCTACTCGGGAGCTAGTGGGGTCCACTCTACTCGGGAGCTAGTGGGGTCCACTCTACTCAGGCGCTAGTGGGGTCCACTCTACTCAGGAGCTAGTGGGGTCCACTCTACTCAGGAGCTAGTGGGGTCCACTCTACTCAGGCGCTAGTGGGGTCCACTCTACTCGGGAGCTAGTGGGGTCCACTCTACTCAGGAGCTAGTGAGGTCCACTCTACTCAGGAGCTAGTGGGGTCCACTCAGGAGCTAGTGGGGTCCACTCAGGAGCTAGTGGGGTCCACTCAGGAGCTAGTGGGGTCCACTCAGGAGCTAGTGGGGTCCACTCAGGAGCTAGTGGGGTCCACTCAGGAGCTAGTGGGGTCCACTCAGGAGCTAGTGGGGTCCACTCTACTCAGGAGCTAGTGGGGTCCACTCTACTCGGGAGCTAGTGGGGTCCACTCTACTCGGGAGCTAGTGGGGTCCACTCTACTCGGGAGCTAGTGGGGTCCACTCTACTCGGGAGCTAGTGAGGTCCACTCTACTCAGGAGCTAGTGGGGTCCACTCAGGAGCTAGTGGGGTCCACTCAGGAGCTAGTGGGGTCCACTCAGGAGCTAGTGGGGTCCACTCAGGAGCTAGTGGGGTCCACTCTACTCAGGAGCTAGTGGGGTCCACTCTACTCAGGAGCTAGTGGGGTCCACTCTACTCAGGAGCTAGTGGGGTCCACTCTACTCAGGAGCTAGTGGGGTCCACTCAGGAGCTAGTGGGGTCCACTCAGGAGCTAGTGGGGTCCACTCTACTCAGGAGCTAGTGGGGTCCACTCTACTCAGGAGCTAGTGGGGTCCACTCTACTCAGGAGCTAGTGGGGTCCACTCTACTCAGGAGCTAGTGGGGTCCACTCTACTCAGGAGCTAGTGGGGTCCACTCTACTCAGGAGCTAGTGGGGTCCACTCTACTCGGGAGCTAGTGGGGTCCACTCTACTCGGGAGCTAGTGGGGTCCACTCTACTCGGGAGCTAGTGGGGTCCACTCTACTCGGGAGCTAGTGGGGTCCACTCTACTCAGGCGCTAGTGGGGTCCACTCTACTCAGGAGCTAGTGGGGTCCACTCAGGAGCTAGTGGGGTCCACTCTACTCAGGAGCTAGTGGGGTCCACTCTACTCAGGAGCTAGTGGGGTCCACTCTACTCAGGAGCTAGTGGGGTCTACTCAGGAGCTAGTGGGGTCCACTCAGGAGCTAGTGGGGTCCACTCAGGAGCTAGTGGGGTCCACTCAGGCGCTAGTGGGGTCCACTCTACTCAGGAGCTAGTGGGGTCCACTCTACTCAGGAGCTAGTGGGGTCCACTCTACTCATGAGCTAGTGGGGTCCACTCTACTCAGGAGCTAGTGGGGTCCACTCTACTCGGGAGCTAGTGGGGTCCACTCTACTCGGGAGCTAGTGGGGTCCACTCTACTCGGGAGCTAGTGGGGTCCACTCTACTCGGGAGCTAGTGGGGTCCACTCTACTCGGGAGCTAGTGGGGTCCACTCTACTCGGGAGCTAGTGGGGTCCACTCTACTCGGGAGCTAGTGGGGTCCACTCTACTTGGGAGCTAGTGGGGTCCACTCTACTCGGGAGCTAGTGGGGTCCACTCTACTCAGGATCAGGAGCTATTCTACTTTCCAAATCTAGAGTTTACACACCAAGGAGTCACTGCTCATCTTGCAACCCATCTTGTCCAATCAGTTAACATTTCCCCAAAAATATACATTGGACATATATATATAGATAGATATATTGCACTGTACACTATGTTTTGTACTTTTGTGTCACAGTAAAAGGGGGGGTTGATTCTCGTCTGGAACACTTTTAGTTTCCAAATCCACCGAGTTTACACCCAGAGGACACTCTTCTCAGTGTGCGGTCCTTAAAAGTGGCAAATCATCTTAAATACAATATTTATTTCATATTGGACATACAGTGCCTTCTGAAAGTGTTCATACTCGTGAGGAATGGGGGAGGGTCCTTTCAGAAAGACGCGGTGGGTATTTAAAAAAGTTCTTATGGCCTATTTTGTACCGCCGAAAAGCCTAGACCAGAAAAGTCTGATCCGCAGCCTCGGCCTTTTAAAAACCAGTGGCAGTTGGTGATTGTGTGCTTGTTCTCTATAAAGCAGTCTTCAGAGAGGGCAATATGAATAAACTTTTTCACAGTGGCATCCAAGACTATGTTTTACATGAGTTATCAGAGAGGAAAATTACTTTAGTGGAAAGAAGTTCAAATGTTAAGCTTGAATGGTGCAGCAGACTGACGAAATGAAGAAATATAATTAAATTATACTCTAACAAAAATATGAACTCAACATGCAACAAGTTCAACAATTGCACTGAGTTACAGTTCATATAAGGAAAACGGTCAATTGAAATAAATTCATTAGGCCCTAATCTATGGATTTCACATGACTGGGTAGGGGCGCAGCCATGGGTGGGCCTGGTTCCCCAGTGGCTGGGCCTATGCCCTCCCAGGCCAGCCAATCAGAATGAGTTTTTCCCCACAAAAGGGCTTTATTACAGACAGAAATACTCAGTTTCATCAGCTGTCCGGGAGGCTGGTGTCGGACTATCCCGCAGGTTGTGGAGGTCCTGGGCTAACGTGGTTACACGTGGTTTGTGGTTATGAGGCCGGTTAGACGTACTTCTCTAAAACGACATTGTAGGCGGCTTATGGTAGAGAAATGAACATTAAATTCTCTGGAAACAACTCTGGTGGACATTCCTGCAGTCAGCATGCCAATTGCATGCTCCCTCAAAACTTGAGACATCTGTGGCATTGGGTTGTGTGACAAAAGTGAACATTTTAGAGTGGCCTTTTATTGTCTCCAGCACAAGGTGCACCTGTGTAATGATCATGTTGTTTAATCAGCTTCTTGATATGCCACACCTGTCAGGTGGATGGATTATCTGGGCAAAGGAGAAATGCTCACTAACGGATATAAACAAATTTGTGAGAAGTAAGCTTGGAAAATGTCTGGGATCTTTTATTTCATCTCATGAATCATGGGACCAACACTTTACATGTCACGTTTATATTTTTGTTCAGTATATATTTAAATATAAATGTGTTATTTATTTCATATAGTGGTGGGCACTAATATAGATAATTCTATATGATATTGATATTGTTTGACATCGATATGATCAAGGCGTATTGTGCCTTATTCTTCCGGTTGACGTACACTATTCTGGAATAAAGCACACATGACTGTATCTGCAGGCACAAAGCCCTCTCACAGACCTTCCAACAGGCTGCTTAGCATACGATAAAAAAACAAACAGTAAAACAGGCTGCTTAGCATACGATAAAAAACAAACAGTAAAACAGTCTGCTTAGCATATGATAAAAAAACAAACGGTAAAACAGTCTGCTTAGCATACGATAAAAAAACAAACGGTAAAACAGTCTGCTTAGCATACTTAATTGTCTGCTGATGGTCCATCAATTGTGGATGAGCTTCCCATTGTATTAAAAGCAGTCGTCTGGTTCAGAAAAGTGAACATTTACACAGTTGCAATGTATTTTCTACAAAACTATATGTTATCAATATGGAATCGTAAAATGCAACTGATATGTGTATAGATTTTCCATTTCGGTGCCCATCACTAATGGAATGGATTCATTTGATGAGGGATTGCAACTAATTAATGTACCATAAAGTGTGTTAAACCATTAATTTTTATTTTATAAATTGGGGACTGTAGTGGTGACTAGTGACTGTAGTGGTGACTGCCGTGGTGACTGTGTACCTATAGCATGGTTGATATTCATTACGATTAAATTGTAAATAATTGAGATTGTCGTTTTGACTAAAAAAAAATTACTTATGTGTTTGTTTTTTGAGTTCTGATGGTTGAATGTATATAGAGGTATTGACTTCAGGACCATGGATAGTTGAATGTATATAGAGGTATTGACTTCAGGACCATGGATAGTTGAATGTAATAGAGTTATTGACTTCAGGATCATGGATAGGCACCCCATTTTAAGCAGTTTGACCACAGTGAAAGGTCAGCAACACTCCGTATTATTCAGAGCCCCATGAAATGACATGAATAGTTCTTGCTCTATTCCATATACAGTGATTCACATTGGAACACGTTTTAAAACCCGCATGTAATGTAACTTAAATATTAACACATATGAATCATTATTCATGTTTAGACAATTATTTGTCATATATCATTAATAAATAAAGGTTATTGACACTTTTCTACCACTACGTGTGGAATTTTGGGGGGAACATTTCCGAAATCCGTAACCCGGAAGTACTTTTTATTATTTTTTATGTTGCTGACGAGACGTGGATCAAATTCTGCGACTCATCAAGTGGTGAAAATGGCTGCACTCACTGAGTGTGGTCGAAACTGTGGTCAATGGATAGGCATTATATTCATTGTGGTGGTGGTTTTCGTACCGTCTGCCACGGCGCTTATCGAGGGACTGTATTGTGGCACCCAGATTTGTTACGATGTTCTCGGTGTATCGAGAGAAGCGGTTAAATCGGACATAGCCCGGGCTTACAGACAGATAGCCAGAAAGTATCACCCGGACAGATTCTCAAGTCTTGCAGGCGAGACAAGAGAAAGTGCTCATCAAAAATTTCTGCTCATTGCGACTGCATATGAAACGTTGAAGGTAAGTGGAGAAACCTGACATTTTGATTCGTTTCAGCTCATCTTTTCAAAGTAAAACGCTGCTTCTCCGGTCAGGTAGTTTACCGTCAACTTATGCTGTATGCCAATGTGGCACTTTTCTCAACTCCGTCAAAAAAATGGCTTCAGTCAATTTGATCGTTTTGCCTTCTAGTGTAAAAATACTGTAAATGACTGTGTTATGAATTAACCTGAACAGGTTCAAAGTCGTTATCATTGGGATGGTTTTTTCCTTCACATGCAGGTAGGGGCAGCCCGAGATGTTGGGAAAAGTTGTTGTAGTGATTCAGATGAGCAGTATGTATCTGGAGGTTGACATGGTCATCTCTGAATCAGATGATCAGTATCTAATCAGAGAGGATCCACTGAAATGTGTTTTGTCAGACGAGGCAAAGTTTGGAGGGTTCATGCTTACCACTCCACATAATAGTGAGTTTACGTTGACGCGTGAGGAGGATTGGGAGAGGGTCCTTTCAGAAAGAAGTGGTAGGTATTTTTTAAGTTCCTATGGCCTATTTTGCACCGCCGATAAGCCGGGTCCAGAAAAGTTGGATCCTCAACCTCGACCTTTTAAATAAATAAAAAAAAACGAACAGTTTTTGTGTGTGTGTGTCCTTGGCCTCGATAACCACTACGGTGTTATTGCGGAAAATAGTACGCAGCATCATCTGGATAGGTGTTCGAAAAATGTTTAACATTTACCTTTATAACATTTCTGCCAAACCGTCCACGCATACAGTTTGACGCATACGTTCGATAAATCCAACGTATGAACCACACAGAACGCACTCTGCAACGCACTGCCTCTGCAAGGAAAACGCAGCGTTCCATTGGAAATGAATGTACTTCTGGTGAACCAAAATGCAATGACGCTGTCGATCACACGGAGGCGTTATGAGAGGGCAAGGCGGAAAAAGCCTTTTACACAGTGGCATGCAAGACTGTTTTAATATGAGTTATCGGAGAGAACTGTGCATGTTATCTTAAAGGCAGAACTGCACTCCAACTCTGATAGGCTTGATACATACAGTACCATGCAAAACTTTTAGAACATTCCAGGGTTTTTCTTTATTTTATTTTTTTACTATTTTCTACATTGTAGAATAATAGTGAAGACATCAAAACTATGAAATAACACATATGGAATCATGTAGTAACCAAAAAATGTACGCAAATCAAAATATATTTTATATTTGAGATTCTTCAAAGTAGCTACCCTTTGCCTTGATGACAGCTTTGCAAGGGCTTGGTATTCTCTCAACCAGCTTCATGAGGTAGTCGCCTGGAATGCATTTCAATTAACAGCTGTGCCTTGTTAAAAGTTGTGGAATTTCTTTCCTTGATGCGTTTGAGCCAATCAGAGCCAATCAAGGTAGGGGTGGTATACAGAAGATAGCCCTATTTAGTAAAATACCAAGTCCATATTATGGCAAGAACAGCTCAAATAAGCAAAGAAAAACGACAGTCCATCATTACTTTAATACATGAAGGTCAGTCAATAAGGAAGATTTCAAGAACTTTGAACATTTCTTCAAATGCAGTCACAAAAACCATCAAGCGCTATGATGAAACTGGCTCTCATGAGGACAGCAACAGGAAGGGAAGACCCAGAGTTACCTCTGCTGCAGAGGATAAGTTCATTAGAGTTACCAGCCTCAGAAATGGTCAATTAACTGCAGCTCAGATTGCAGCCCAAATAAATGCTTCACAGAGTTCAAGTAACAGACACATCTCAACATTAACTGTTCAGAGGAGACTGTGTGAATCAGACCTTCATGGTCAAATTGCTGGAAAGAAACCGCTACTAAAGGACACCAATAAGAAGAGACTTGCTTTGGCCAAGAAACACGAGCATTGGACATTAGACCAGTTGAAATCTGTCATTTGGTCTGATGAGTCCAAATTTGAGATTTCTGGTTCCAACCGCCGTGTCTTTGTGAGACGCAGAGTAGGTGAACGGATGATCTCTTTGTGTGTGGTTCCCACCGTGAAGCATGGAGGAGGAGGGGCGCTTTGCTGGTGACACTGCCAGTGATTTATTTAGAATTCAAGGCACACTTAACCAGCATGGCTACCACAGCATTCTGCAGCGATACGCCATCCCATCTGGTTTGTGTTTAGTGGGACAATCATTTGTTTTTCAACAGGACATTGCCCCAACGCACCCAGTCTGTGTAAGGGCTATTTGACCAAGAAGGAGAGTGATGGAGTGCTGCATCAGATGACCTGGCCTCCACAATCACCCGGCCTCAACCCAATTGTGATAGTTTGGGATGAGTTGTACCGCAGAGTGAAGGAAAAGCAGCCAACAAGTGCTCAGCATATGTGGTAACTCCTTCAAGACTGTTGGAAAAGCATTCCTCGTGAAGCTGGTTGAGAGAATGCCAAGAGTGTGGAACGCTGTCAAGGCAAAGGGTGGCTACTTTGAAGAATCTAGAATAGAAAATATATTTTGATTAGTTTAACACCTTTTTTTTGTTTACTATGTGTTATTTCATAGTTCTTTATGTCGTCACTATTATTCTTCAATGTAGAAAATAGTAAAAAACAAACAAACAAAAAAAAACCTTGAATGAGTAGGTGTGTCCTAACTTTTGATTGGTAGTGTACATACAGCTCTCAATCATTCCGATACGGAGATATCTTCTTGTAACTTGTATCTTAGTACATGGCCTATAGCAATTAGCTAGTCGTCATAATAGTGTTATAAGGGTAATTTCCTCCTGTGTATCAGGATGAGGACTCCCGTAGAGACTACGACTACATGCTGGACCACCCTGAAGAGTACTACAGCCACTACTACACCTACTACAGGAGACGACTGGCACCTAAAGTGGACGTACGGATTGTCATTCTGGTCACCGTGGTTGCTATATCCATCTTCCAGGTAGGATCATACACATACTCATATAGTGCACTATAAAGGGAACAGGGTGCAATAGGGCCCTGGTCCAACGTAGTGCACTATAAAGGGAACAGGGTGCAATAGGGCCCTGGTCCAACGTAGTGCACTATAAAGGGAACAGGGGGGCATTTGGGACGCAGTGTGTGCTTTCTTAATACCAATCATGAGCAGTAGAATGTCACTGTTTTGGAGGTTAGGAATGGTACCGTTTGGTAAATGTATGGTTAGGAATGGTACCGTTTGGTAAATGTACGGTTAGGAATGGTACCGTTTGGTAAATGTATGGTTAGGAATGGTACCGTTTGGTAAATGTACGGTTAGGAATGGTACCGTTTGGTAAATGTACGGTTAGGAATGGTACCGTTTGGTAAATGTACGGTTAGGAATGGTACCGTTTGGTAAATGTACGGTTAGGAATGGTACCGTTTGGTAAATGTACGGTTAGGAATGGTACCGTTTGGTAAATGTACGGTTAGGAATGGTACCGTTTGGTAAATGTACGGTTAGGAATGGTACCGTTTGGTACATGTACGGTTAGGAATGGTACCGTTTGGTACATGTACGGTTAGGAATGGTACCGTTTGGTACATGTACGGTTAGGAATGGTACCGTTTGGTACATGTACGGTTAGGAATGGTACCGTTTGGTACATAGCAGTGTGTGAATAATCAGAAAGGTTCTGATGAACCCATTTCCTCCCCAGCTCCTGAGATGCACTCTCTGAACTCTCTAAATGTCATTTCTGTTTTTCAGTGGAAACTGTTTAGGCTACAGAATAACTATGCGGACTGCAGTGGTGGAAAAAGTACCCAACTGTCAAACTAAAATACTACTGTAGTAAAAGTAAAGATACCTGAATAGAAAATGACTCAGTCACACAGTAAAATACTACTTCAGTAAAAGTCTGAAAGTATTTAGTTTTAAATCTACTTAAGGATGTAATTGTTAAAATATCATTAAGTATCAAAAGTATAAATCATTTCCAATTCCTTATTTTTAGCAAACCAAACGGCACCATTTTCTTGTTTTTATTTATTTACGGATAGCCAGGGTCACACTCCAACACTCAGACATCATTACAGATAGCCAGGGTCACACTCCAACACTCAGACATCATTACAGATAGCCAGGGTCACACTCCAACACTCAGACATCATTACAGATAGCCAGGGTCACACTCCAACACTCAGACATCATTACAGATAGCCAGGGTCACACTCCAACACTCAGACATCATTACAGATAGCCAGGGTCACACTCCAACACTCAGACATAATTTACAAACTAATCGTGTGTTTAGAGAGTCCGTCAGATCAGAGGCAGTATGGATGACCAGGGATGTTCTCTGTTTAGTGAGTCCTCCAGATCAGAGGCAGTAGAGATGACCAGGGATGTTCTCTGTTTAGTGAGTCCTCCAGATCAGAGCCAGTAGGGATGACCAGGGATGCTCTCTGTTTAGTGAGTCCTCCAGATCAGAGGCAGTAGGGATGACCAGGGATGCTCTCTGTTTAGTGAGTCCTCCAGATCAGAGGCAGTAGAGATGACCAGGGATGTTCTCTGTTTAGTGAGTCCTCCAGATCAGAGCCAGTAGGGATGACCAGGGATGTTCTCTGTTTAGTGAGTCCACCAGATCAGAGGCAGTATGGATGACCAGGGATGCTCTCTGTTTAGTGAGTCCTCCAGATCAGAGGCAGTAGAGATGACCAGGGATGTTCTCTGTTTAGTGAGTCCTCCAGATCAGAGCCAGTAGGGATGACCAGGGATGTTCTCTGTTTAGTGAGTCCACCAGATCAGAGGCAGTATGGATGACCAGGGATGTTCTCTGTTTAGTGAGTCCTCCAGATCAGAGGCAGTAGGGAGTAGGGTTGTCTTGATAAGTGCGTGAATTAGACCATGTTCCTGTCCTGCTAAGCATTCAAAATGTAACGAGTACTTTTGAGTGTATGGAGTAAAAAGTACATTTTTAAATTTTTTTTTTTAGGAATGTAGTGAAGTAAAGGTTGTAAAATAATATATAAATACTAAAGTACAGCAACCCCCAGAAACAACTTACAGTAAGTAGTTCTTTAATGTATTTTTACACCACTGCCTGATTGTGACTTAATTTTCCTCCTTCAGTACTACAGTTGGTGGGCCAGCTACACTGAAGCCATCAACTACCTATCAACGGTCCCCAAGTACCGTATCCAGGCGACAGAGATAGCCAAGCAGCTGGGTCTCCTGAACAAGACAAAAGAGAAGGGCAAGAACCGACGGTCCAAAGAGGAGATCCGGGAACAGGAAGAAGAGGTCATCCGTGACATCATCAAGAACAAGATCGACATCAAGGGAGGATACCAGAAGCCTAAAATCTTGGACATCCTGCTCTGTCAGATTGTCCTGTTCCCTTACTGCCTGTGTGCCTATGTGGTCTGGTACTGTAAGTGGATCTACAGGTTCACCATCTGCAGAGAGGAGTACGGAGACGAGGAGAAGCTCTACATCATCAGGAGGAACATGAAGATGTCTCAGTCTCAGTTCGACAGTCTGGAGGCGGAGCAGAGAGACACGTTACTGGAGAGGCAGCTCTGGATCAAAGACAACTATGAGGTCTGTAGTAATGTTGATGTAGTAGCTGTAGTAGCAGTAGCTGTAGTAGCAGTAGCTGTAGTAGCTGTAATAGTAGCAGTAGCTGTAGTAGCAGTAGCTGTAGTGGTAGTAGCAGCTGTAGTGGTAGTAGCAGCAGTAGTAGTAGTAGTAGTAGTAGCAGCTGTAGTGGTAGTAGCTGTAGTAGTAGTAGTAGTTGTAGTAGTAGTAGTAGCTGTAGTGGTAGTAGCAGCTGTAGTGGTAGTAGCAGCTGTAGTAGTAGTAGTAGTAGTAGTAGCAGCTGTGGTAGTAGTAGCAGCTGTGGTAGTAGTAGCAGCTGTAGTGGTAGTAGCAGCTGTAGTAGTAGTAGTAGTAGCAGCTGTAGTAGTAGCAGCTGTAGTAGTAGTAGTAGTAGTAGTAGCAGCTGTAGTAGTAGTAGTAGCAGCTGTAGTAGTAGTAGTAGTAGCAGTAGTAGTAGTAGCAGCTGTAGTAGTAGTAGTAGCAGCAGCTGTAGTGGTAGTAGCAGCTGTAGTGGTAGCAGCTGTAGTAGTAGTAGTAGTAGCAGCTGTAGTAGTAGTAGTAGTAGTAGCAGCTGTAGTGGTAGTAGCTGTAGTAGTTGTAGTAGTAGTAGTAGTAGCAGCTGTAGTAGTAGTAGCAGCTGTAGTGGTAGTAGCAGCTGTAGTGGTAGTAGCAGCTGTAGTGGTAGTAGCAGCTGTAGTAGTAGCAGCTGTAGTAGTAGTAGTAGTAGTAGCAGCTGTAGTGGTAATAGCAGCTGTAGTAGTAGTAGTAGTAGTAGCAGCTGTAGTGGTAATAGCAGCTGTAGTAGTAGTAGTAGTAGCAGCTGTAGTAGTAGCAGCTGTAGTAGTAGTAGTAGTAGTAGTAGCAGCTGTAGTAGTAGTAGTAGCAGCTGTAGTAGTAGCAGCTGTAGTAGTAGTAGTAGTAGCAGCTGTAGTAGTAGTAGTGGTAGCAGCTGTAGTGGTAGCAGCTGTAGTAGTAGTAGTAGTAGTAGCAGCAGCTGTAGTGGTAGTAGCAGTAGTAGCAGTAGTAGTAGTAGTAGTAGTAGTAGTAGTAGTAGTAGCAGCAGCTGTAGTAGTAGTAGTAGTAGTAGTAGTAGTAGTAGTAGTAGTAGTAGTAGTAGTAGCAGCAGCTGTAGTGGTAGTAGCAGCTGTAGTAGTAGTAGTAGTAGTAGCTGTAGTAGTAGCAGCAGCTGTAGTGGTAGTAGCAGCTGTAGTAGTAGTAGTAGTAGTAGTAGTAGCAGCAGCTGTAGTGGTAGTAGCAGCTGTAGTAGTAGTAGCAGCTGTAGTAGTAGTAGTAGTAGTTGCAGCAGCTGTAGTGGTAGTAGCAGCTGTAGTGGTAGCAGCTGTAGTAGTAGCAGCTGTAGTAGTAGTAGTAGTAGCTGTAGTAGTAGTAGTAGTAGCAGCTGTAGTAGTAGTAGTAGTAGCAGCTGTAGTAGTAGTAGTAGCAGCTGTAGTAGTAGTAGTAGTAGCAGCTGTAGTAGTAGTAGTAGTAGTAGCTGTAGTAGTAGTAGCTGTAGTAGTAGTAGTAGTAGTAGCAGCTGTAGTAGTAGTAGTAGTAGCAGCTGTAGTAGTAGTAGTAGTAGCAGCTGTAGTAGTAGTAGCAGCTGTAGTAGTAGCAGCTGTAGTAGTAGTAGTAGTAGTAGTAGTAGTAGTAGTAGTAGTAGTAGTAGTAGTAGTAGCAGCTGTAGTAGCAGCTGTAGTAGTAGCAGCAGCTGTAGTAGTAGTAGTAGCAGCAGCTGTAGTAGTAGTAGTAGTAGTAGCAGTAGTAGCAGCAGCTGTAGTGGTAGTAGTAGCAGCTGTAGTGGTAGTAGCAGCTGTAGTAGTAGTAGTAGTAGTAGTAGTAGTAGTAGTAGTAGTAGTAGTAGTAGTAGTAGTAGTAGTAGTAGTAGCAGCTGTAGTAGCAGCAGCTGTAGTGGTAGTAGTAGCAGCTGTAGTGGTAGTAGCAGCAGCTGTAGTGGTAGTAGCAGCAGCTGTAGTAGCAGCAGCTGTAGTGGTAGTAGCAGCTGTAGTGGTAGTAGCAGCTGTAGTAGTAGTAGCAGCTGTAGTGGTAGTAGTAGTAGCAGCTGTAGTAGTAGCAGCTGTAGTGGTAGTGGTAGTAGCAGCTGTGGTAGTAGTAGTAGTAGCAGCTGTAGTAGTAGTAGTAGTAGTAGCAGCTGTAGTGGTAGTAGTAGTAGCAGCTGTAGTAGTAGCAGCTGTAGTGGTAGTAGTAGTAGCAGCTGTAGTGGTAGTAGTAGTAGCAGCTGTAGTAGTAGTAGCTGTAGTGGTGGTAGTAGTAGCAGCTGTAGTAGTAGTAGCAGCTGTAGTAGTAGTAGTAGTAGTAGCAGCTGTAGTAGTAGTAGTAGCAGCTGTAGTGGTAGTAGCAGCTGTAGTGGTAGTAGTAATAGCAGCTGTAGTAGTAGCAGTTGTAGTGGTAGTAGCAGCTGTAGTAGCAGCTGTAGTAGTAGTAGTAGCAGCTGTAGTAGTAGCAGCTGTAGTAGTAGTAGCAGCTGTAGTGGTAGTGGTAGTAGTAGCAGCTGTAGTAGTAGTAGCAGCTGTAGTAGTAGTAGTAGTAGTAGTAGCAGCTGTAGTAGTAGTAGTAGCAGCTGTAGTAGTAGCAGCTGTAGTAGTAGCAGCTGTAGTGGTAGTAGTAGCAGCTGTAGTAGTAGTAGTAGTAGTAGTAGTAGCAGCTGTAGTAGTAGCAGCTGTAGTAGTAGTAGTAGCAGCTGTAGTAGTAGCAGCTGTAGTAGTAGTAGTAGCAGCTGTAGTGGTAGTAGTAGTAGTAGTAGCAGCTGTAGTGGTAGTGGTAGTAGTAGTAGCAGCTGTAGTAGTAGTAGTAGTAGTAGCAGCTGTAGTAGTAGTAGTAGTAGCAGCTGTAGTGGTAGTAGTAGTAGCAGCTGTAGTGGTAGCAGCTGTAGTAGTAGTAGTAGTTGTAGTAGTAGTAGTAGTAGCAGCTGTAGTAGTAGTAGCAGCTGTAGTGGTAGTAGTAATAGCAGCTGTAGTAGTAGCAGCTGTAGTAGCAGCTGTAGTAGTAGTAGCAGCTGTAGTAGTAGTAGCAGCTGTAGTGGTAGTGGTAGTAGTAGCAGCTGTAGTAGTAGTAGCAGCTGTAGTAGTAGTAGCAGCTGTAGTAGTAGCAGCTGTAGTGGTAGTAGTAGTAGTAGTAGCAGCTGTTGTAGTAGTAGTAGCAGCTGTTGTAGTAGTTTTAGCAGCTGTAGTAGTAGCAGCTGTAGTGGTAGCAGCTGTAGTAGTAGTAGTAGTAGTAGTAGCAGCTGTAGTAGACTACACACACAAACAGTGGAACACTTTGCACCAGATATTACAATGTTATATCAACAGAACACATTCTGTATGTGAACATTTATATCTGTTGCAAAGCATTCCACTTTCATATTATGGAAAATGAGATGTGAAAGCCCAAGGGGTGGTTTCCTGGCTCGAGATTAAGCCGAGTACTGGTACAAAAGGAAGCTCGAGAGAGAGAGAGAGAGAGAGTATCTCCATTTAAAAATAATGATGCTTTCTCTTTGGTGCCTTTAAAAAAAAGGTTTTATGTGTTTGTATATTTATATTGCATGATGTTGTTGTACAGGTATACAAGGAAGAACAGGAGGAAGAGATGAAGACGAAGATGGCCCTGGATCCCAGGTGGAAGAGGTATCGACGGTGGATGAAGAATGAAGGACCTGGACGGCTCACTTTTATTGACGATTGACAACATGCCGATCAACAATCACACCTGACTTGTGGCAATATATAAAGATACACACTGTGTTATACCGACCGATACAGGGCATTCGGAAAGTATTCAGACCCCTTGACTTTTTCCACATTTTGTTATGTTACAAACTTATTCTAAAATTGATGGAATAAATTATTTATTAAATCTACACACAATACCCCATATTGACAAAGCTAAAACGGATTTTTTTGTGTTCCCGACCAAACGATTGCTTAGTTTGGCCGGGCAGCCAGCTCTAGGAAGAGTCTTGGTGGTTCCAGACTTTTTTCCATTTTAAGAATGATGAAGGCCACTGTGTTCTTGGGGACCTTCAATGCTGCAGAAATGTTTTGGTGCCCTTCCCCAGATCTGTGCCTCGACACAATCCTGCCGTAGTAAAAATAAAAAAACATTGACATCAGTATTCAGACCTTTTACTCAGTACTTTGTTGAAGCACCTTTGGCAGCGATTACAGCCTCAAATCTTCTTGGGTATGACGCTACAAGCGTGGCACACCTATATTTGGGGAGTTTCTCCCATTCTTCTCTGCAGATCCTCTCAAACTGTCAGGATAGATGGGGAGTAGCGCTGTACAGCTATTTTCAGGTCTCCAGAGATGTTCAATTGGGTTCAAGTCCGGGCTCTGGCTGGGCATCTCAAGGACATTCAGAGACTTGTCCTGAAGTAACTCCTGCCTTGTCTTGTCTGTGTGCTTAGGGTCGTTGTCCTGTTGGAAGTGAACATTTGCCCAAGTCTGAGGTCCTGAGAGCTCTGGAGTAGGTTTTCATCAAGGATCTCTCTGTACTTTGCTCCGTTCATCTTTCCCTCAATCCTGACTCGTCTCCCAGTCCCTGCTGCTGAAAAACATCCCCACAGCATGCTGCTGCCACCACCATGCTTCACCGTAGGGATGGTGCCAGGTTTCCTCCAGACATGACGCTTGGCATTCAGGCCAAAGAGTTCAATCTTGGTTTCATTAGACCAGAGAATCTTGTTTCTCATGGTAGAGTCCTTTAGGTGCCTTTTGGCAAACTCCAAGCGGGCTGTCATGTGCCTTTTACTGAAGAGTGGCTTCCGTCTACCATTAAGGCCTGATTAGTGGAGTGCTGCAGAGATGGTTGTCCTTCTGGAAGTTTCTCCCATCTCCACAGAGGAACTCTGGAGCTCTGTCAGAGTGACCATTGGGTTCTTAGTCACCTCTCTGACCAAGGCCCTTCTTCCACGATTGCTTAGTTTGGCCGGGCGACCAGCTCTAGGAAGAGTCTTGGTGGTTCCAGACTTTTTTCCATTTTAAGAATGATGGAGGCCACTGTGTTCTTGGGGACCTTCAATGCTGCAGAAATGTGTTGGTACCCTTCACCAGATCTGTGCCTCGACACAATCCTGTCTCGGAGCTCCGTGGACAATTCCTTTGACCTCATGGCTTGGTTTCTGCTCTGACTTGCACTGTCAACTGTGGGACCTTTATATAGACAGGTGTGTGCCTTTCCAAATCATGTCCAATCAATTGAATTTATCACAGGTGGACTCCAATCAAGTTGTAGAAACAACTCAAGGATGATCAATGGAAACAGGATGCACCTGAGCTCAATTTGGAGTCTCATAGCAAAGGGTCTGAATACTTATGTAAATAAGGTACTTCTGGTTTGTATTTTTACTACATTTGCAAAAATGTCTAAACCTTGGGTAGATTGAGGAAATAAAAGTAATTCAATACATTTTAGAATAAGGCTGTAATGTATCAAAGTGGACAACAGATACACTGTGATGAAATATATACAGACACAGTGTTATACAAATACACTGTGTTTGCATACCTGAGTGTTTGTGAATACATCTACTGATGTGTGTGTGTGTGTGTGTGTGTGTGTACAGACCATTGACAATAATGCCTGTTTGTATGGATAATTATTTTCATAGATATTGTATTGGGGATGTTTTCAAGCTGATGAAAGGTACTACTGTATAACTAATAAGATGTATTGAAGCCTTATACAGCATATCGAGAGCTGAGGACTAGAAGGGTCCATCTGCAAAAAGATGATTCTGAGATAATTGGCTTGCAAGTTCTGAACCCTCATTGGTTTGAACGGTGTCGGCTATTTTTTTTACACATCTTGTGTTCTTTGGAACTTAACATGAATTGTGGTACTCGTGAATTGAGTACTATATACGTAGTGTATTATATACGTAGTGTATTTAGAGTACTATATACGTAGTGTATTTAGAGTACTATATACGTAGTGTATTTAGAGTACTATATACGTAGTGTATTTAGAGTACTATATACGTAGTGTATTTAGAGTACTATATACGTAGTGTATTTAGAGTACTATATACGTAGTGTATTTAGAGTACTATATACGTAGTGTATTTAGAGTACTATATACGTAGTGTATTTAGAGTACTATATACGTAGTGTATTTAGAGTACTATATACGTAGTGTATTTAGAGTACTATATACGTAGTGTATTTAGAGTACTATATACATAGTGTATTTAGAGTACTATATACATAGTGTATTTAGAGTACTATATACATAGTGTATTTAGAGTACTATATACGTAGTGTATTTAGAGTACTATATACGTAGTGTATTTAGAGTACTATATACGTAGTGTATTTAGAGTACTATATACGTAGTGTATTTAGAGTATTATATACGTAGTGTATTTAGAGTATTATATACGTAGTGTACTATATACGTAGTGTATTTAGAGTATTATATACGTAGTGTATGTAGAGAACATTGTATTTAGAGTACTATGAAGTATATGTAGAGAACATTGTATTTAGAGTACTATATATGTAGTAAATGTAGAGCATTGTATTTAGAGTACTATATATGTAGAGAACATTGTATTTAGAGTACTATGAAGTATATGTAGAGAACATAGTATTTAGAGTACTGTGTAGTATGTGAAAATATAGTATTTAGAGTACTATGTAGTATATGTAGAGAACATTGTATTTAGAATACTATGTAGTATATGTAGAGAACATTGTATTTAGAGTAGTACATATAGAGAACATTGTATTTAGAGTACTATGTAGTATATGTAGAGAACATTGTATTTAGAGTAGTGTATATATATAGAGAACATTGTATTTAGAGTACTATGTAGTATATGTAGAAAACGTTGTATTTAGAGTAGTGTGTATATATATAGAGAACATTGTATTTAGAGTACTATGTAGTATATGTAGAGAACATTGTATTTAGAGTAGTGTATATATATAGAGAACATTGTATTTAGAGTACTATGTAGTATATGTAGAGAACATTGTATTTAGAGTAGTGTATATATATAGAGAACATTGTATTTAGAGTACTATGTAGTATATGTAGAAAACGTTGTATTTAGAGTAGTGTGTATATATATAGAGAACATTGTATTTAGAGTACTATGTAGTATATGTAGAGAACATTGTATTTAGAGTAGTGTATATATATATAGAGAACATTGTATTTAGAGTACTATGTAGTATATGTAGAAAACATTGTATTTAGAGTACTAGGTAGTATATGTAGATAGAACCTTCTAGCCCCAACCTCTGCTGGTGTTTGTGATGCCTTTCATAATATGACCTTTCAGCTTTCTGCTCTACAGGGAAAAGCTCATGGTATGAAAGAGTCAGAAGATGGATTTAAGACCTGCATGGAGGAACTGTTCTTATTACGAAGGGTGTATCCTAAATGGAACCCTGTATAGTGCACCACTTCAGGTCAAATCTAGTGCACTATATAGTGTGCCACTTCTGGTCAAAACTAGTGCACTATATAGTGCGCCACTTCTGGTCACTCTGCTTCTAACTGTTATCCCGTCAGACACAGATTAAACCCTATTTCTGGAATCTACTGAAAGTGCTTCTTAATCCAGGAATTGTCTTAATCTGTGTATGGGAAACTTGTCTGTTATGGGTTAGAATGGAATTGGCCTTCCTGTGAATTGTCTTACCTGGGAAGGCTATTTTGAATCACAACCCGGCACAGCCAGAAGAGGACTGGCCACCCCTCATAGCCTGGTTCCTCTCTAGGTTTATAATCTCCACCCGGCACAGCCAGAAGAGGACTAAGAGGACCCCTCATAGCCTGGTTCCTCTCTAGGTTTCTTCCTAGGTTCTGGCCTTTCTAGTCAGTTTTTCCTATCCACCGTGCTTCTACACCTGCATTGCTTGCTGTTTGGGGTTTTAGGCTGGGTTTCTGTACAGCACTTTTAGATATCAGCTGATGTAAGAAGGGCTTTATAAATCAATTTGATTTGATCTGAAAGTACTGGTTCACAAAATTGTACAAAGTATTCAGATCCCAGTAAAAATGAGTCCTGGGTCTGTGATACAGTGCCTAGCGAAAGTATTCGGCCCCCTTGAACTTTGCGACCTTTTGCCACATTTCAGGCTTCAAACATAAAGATATAAAACAGTATTTTTTTGTGAAGAATCAACAACAAGTGGGACACAATCATGAAGTGAAACGACATTTATTGGATATTTCAAACTTTTTTTAACAAATCAAAAACTGAAAAATTGGGCGTGCAAAATTATTCAGCCCCCTTAAGTTAATACTTTGTAGCGCCACCTTTTGCTGCGATTACAGCTGTAAGTCGCTTGGGGTATGTCTCTATCAGTTTTGCACATCGAGAGACTGACATTTTTTCCCATTCCTCCTTGCTAAACAGCTCGAGCTCAGTGAGGTTGGATGGAGAGCATTTGTGAACAACAGTTTTCAGTTCTTTCCACAGATTCTCGATTGGATTCAGGTCTGGACTTTGACTTGGCCATTCTAACACCTGGATATGTTTATTTTTGAACCATTCCATTGTAGATTTTGCTTTATGTTTTGGATCATTGTCTTGTTGGAAGACAAATCTCCGTCCCAGTCTCAGGTCTTTTGCAGACTCCATCAGGTTTTCTTCCAGAATGGTCCTGTATTTGGCTCCATCCATCTTCTCATCAATTTTAACCATCTTCCCTGTCCCTGTTGAAGAGAAGCAGGCCCAAACCATGATGCTGCCACCACCATGTTTGACAGTGGGGATGGTGTTTTCAGGGTGATGAGCTGTGTTGCTTTTACGCCAAACATAACGTTTTGCATTGTTGCCAAAAAGTTCAATTTTGGTTTCATCTGACCAGAGCACCTTCTTCCACATGTTTGGTGTGTCTCACATGTTTGGTGTGGCTTGTGGCAAACTTTAAACGACACTTTTTATGGATATCTTCTTGCCACTCTTCCATAAAGGCCAGATTTGTGCAATATACGACTGATTGTTGTCCTATGGACAGAGTCTCCCACCTCAGCTGTAGATCTCTGCAGTTCATCCAGAGTGATCTTGGGCCTCTTGGCTGCATCTCTGATCAGTCTTCTCCTTGTATGAGCTGAAAGTTTAGAGGGACGGCCAGGTCTTGGTAGATTTGCAGTGGTCTGATACTCCATCCATTTCAATATTATCGCTTGCACAGTGCTCCTTAGATGTTTAAAGCTTGGGTAATCTTTTTGTATCTAAATCCGGCTTTAAACTTCTTCACAACAGTATCTCGGACCTGCCTGGTGTGTTCCTTGTTCTTCATGATGCTCTCTGCGCTTTTGACGGACCTCTGAGACTATCACAGTGCAGGTGCATTTATATGGAGACTTGAT
Organism: Oncorhynchus clarkii lewisi; assembly: GCF_045791955.1. Lineage (NCBI taxonomy): Eukaryota > Metazoa > Chordata > Actinopteri > Salmoniformes > Salmonidae > Oncorhynchus > Oncorhynchus clarkii. The sequence continues at coordinate 2,809,087 of NC_092151.1, read as the reverse complement.
TACACACAGGTGGATTGTATTTATCCTCATTAGTAATTTAGGTCAACATTGGATCATTCAGAGATCCTCACTGAACTTCTGGAGAGAGTTTGCTGCACTGAAAGTAAAGGGGCTGAATAATTTTGCACGCCCAATTTTTCCGTTTTTGATTTGTTAAAAAAGTTTGAAATTTCCAATAAATGTCGTTCCACTTCATGATTGTGTCCCACTTGTTGTTGATTCTTCACAAAAAAATACAGTTTTATATCTTTATGTTTGAAGCCTGAAATGTGGCAAAAGGTCGCAAAGTTCAAGGGGGCCGAATACTTTCGCAAGGCACTGTATTAGTTCTACCCCCATCCTTTACTTTAAATATTGACTTTGTTGCATGTTAACAGCCAACCAATCAAGCTTCATTTGACCTATACTGTAATAGCATGGTATATTGCGGAGTAGTTGGGTATGTGTTGATATTTGTTGGATTGAAACACAAACATTATATATTTTTTTAAATGAAACCAGAGATTCTTGTTGGTATTATCATGGTACTGCATTGGGTTTACTTGTGTTTAAAATCACTGTCAGTCTCTGTCTGTGTCCCACTATTTCATATAGACCTGCGATACTTTTGACCAGGGCACATAAGACTTTGGTCAAAAGTAGTGTACTATATAGGGAATTAGGCTTTGACCCAAATACACCACCTATGTTTGTTTATCATGTAACCATAACATGATGAAATCAAATCTGCCCCTCAGACTGTGGTTGCTACACATCATTTACAATTCGATGCTAAATCAACTCTGTAGTATATGTTATAGTAATTAGCAACATCAACAAGAATTTAGTGAGGTTCAACTATTTCTCACTTAGTTGGAAGTCATGTTTCGGTGAGAAATATTTGGGGGAGGGAAACATTTTTATTTCTAAACATATTCAAATAATAGTATATATTAAATGTCAGGGTACATGCCATTACAAAAAAAACTTAAAAACGTCATAAACGGAATGTATTGCTTGACTGCTGGACACGTGATACAACCCGACGCTTCAAACCTTTTGCGTTCCAGCGGAAGTCATCCGTCGTTAGTGGAGCTGTCCGCAACGATCCGTTGCTAAAGGAAAGACGGGCTGAAACTTTTTGCGTAGTTGGATTTCGGGTATATAAATTGCATATACGATGATTGTAAACGTGTGGGTGATGATGATGTCACGCCAGCTACTTCGAACAGTTTCAGGCAGCGCTTGTGTTGTCCACTATGATGTGATGCTGTGACCAACATTGGCCTGGATGCTTCCTACATAGAAAATGACGTTTTTATTAATTTAGTAGCCTAAGCTAAATAAAATGTAAAAAATTGCACGGTTGTCTGTCACTTATTATTAATGCTATGCTATTACTATTTTACGATATTAAAAGGGCTGCTGTCAAAAATAGCAACATTTAGCTAAATTGTGTCTCTTGACGTTCTGGTCATTTGTCAACCGTGCCTTTGCTGTTTCTATCATCGCAGTGATTTACGGTATTTACACGGTAATTACAGTGTATTCGGAAAGTATTCAGACCTTTGACTTCTTCTACATTTTTTTTAACATTACAGCGTATTTTAAAATGGAGAAGGAAAAAAAAATCATCAATCTACACACAATATCCCATAATGACAGCGAAAACAGCTTTGTAGAAATGTTTGCACATTTACAAAAAACAAAAATACCTAAGTATTCAGACCCTTTGCTATGAGACTTGACATTGAGTTCAGGGTGCATCCTGTTTCCATTGATCATCCTTGAGATGTTTCTACAACTTGATTGATGTGCACCTGTGGTTAAATTGCTTGGACATGATTTGGAAAGGCACACGCCTGTATATAAGGCCCCACAGTTGACAGTGCATGTCATAGCAAAAACTAAGTCACTCTGACAGAGTTCCAGAGTTCCTCTGTGGAGATGGGAGAACCTTCCAGAAGGACAATCATCTCAGCAGCACTCCACCAATCAGGCAGCACTCCACCAATTTATGGTTGAGTGGCCAGACGGAAGCCACTCTTCAGTAAAAGGCACATGACAGCCAGCTTGGAGTTTGCTAAAAGGAACCTAATGGACTCTCAGACCATGAGAAACAAGATTCTCTGGTCTGATGAAACCAAGATTGAACTCTTTGGCCTGAATGCCAAGCATCACATCTGGAGGAAACCTGGCACCATCCCTACGGTGAAGCATGGTGGTGGCAGCCTCATGCTATGGGGATGTTTTTCAGCAGCAGGGACTGGGAGACTAGTCAGGATCAAGGGAAAGATGAACGGAGCAAAGTACAGAGAGATCCTTGATGAAAACCTGCTCTAGAGTAGGCCAATTTAAAAAAAAATATACTTTTTTGTTTTTACTGTGCCTGCTTAAACAGTACATATTGGCTACCATCACTCAATGTCTATAGTATGCTCTCTGGTATGCAATCTGGTTTCCACTCAGGTTATGGATGTGTCACTGCATCCTTAAAGGTCCTCAATGATGTCATCATTGCCCTTGATTCTAAGCAGTGTTGTGCTGCTATTTTTATTGACTTGGCCAAAGCTGTTGATACGGTAGACCATTCCATTCTTGTGGGCCGACTAAGCAGTATTGGTGTCTCTGAGGGGTCTTTGGCCTTGTTTGCTAACTACCTCTCTCAAAGAGTGCAGTGTATAAAGTCAGAATTTGCCGTCTCAGCCACTGCCTGTCACCAAGGGAGTACCCCAAGGCTCAATCCTAGGCAAATTACATCAACAACATAGCTCAGGCAGTAGGAAGCTCTCTCATCCATTTATATGCAGATCATACCGTCTTATACTCAGCTGGCCTCTCCCCGGATTTTGTGTTAAATGCTCTACAACAAAGCTTTCTTAGTGTCCAACAAGCTTTCTCTACCCTTAACCTTGTTCTGAACACCTCCAAAACAAAGGTCATGTGGTTTAGTAAGAAGAATGCCCCTCTCCCCACAGGTGTGATGACTACCTCTGAGGGTTTAGAGCTTGAGGTAGTCACCTCATACAAGTACTTTGGTGTATGGCTAGACGGTATACTGTCCTTCTCTCAGCACATATCAAATCTGCAGGCTACAGTTAAATATAGACTTGGTTTCCTCTATCGTAATCGCTCCTCTTTCACCCCAGCTGCCGAACTAACCCTGACTCAGATGACCATCCTACCCATGCTGGATTTCGGAGACATTATTTATAGATCGGCAGGTAAGGGTGCTCTCGAGTGGCTAGATGTTCTTTACCATTCGGCCATTAGCCACCAATGCTCCTTATTGGACACATCACTGCACTCTATGCTCCTCTGTAAACTGGTCATCTCTGGATACCCGTCACAAGACCCACTGGTTGTTGCTTATTTATAAAACCCTCTTAGGCCTCACTCCCCCCTATCTGAGATATCTACTGCAGCCCTCATCCTCCACATACAACACCCGTTCTGCCAGTCACATTCTGTTAACGGTCCCCAAAGCACACACATCCCTGGGTCGCTCCTCTTTTCAGTTCGCTGCAGCTAGCGACTGGAACGAGCTGCAACAAACACTCAAACTGGACAGTTTTATCTCCAATCTCTTCATTCAAAGACTCAGTCATGGGCACTCTTACTGACAGTTGTGTCTGCTTTGTGTGATGTATTGTTGTCTCTACCTTCTTGCCCTTTGTGCTGTTGACGTTTCCCAATAATGTTTGTACCATGTTTTTGCGCTGCTACCATGTTGTGTTGCTACCATGTTGTGTTGTCATGTGTTGCTGCCTTGTTGTGTTGTCTTTAGGTCTCTCTTTATGTAGTGTTGAGTCTCTCTTGTCGTGATGTGTGTTTTGTCCTATATTTTATAGTTATTTTTTTAATACCAGGCCTCCGTCCCCGCAGGAGGCCTTTTGCCTTTTGAAGGCCTACCATTTGTAAATAATAATTTGTTCTTAACTGACTTGCCTAGTTAAATAAAGGTTAAATAATAAAAATAATAAAAAACGTTTTTCTTACTAGTTTAATAGACGTAATAGAAAGGTCTGACTTTTCTATTTGGGGAGGTCATAGGTCATTCACACTGACTTACCTTTTCTATTTGGGGAGGTCATAGGTCATTCACACTGACTTACCTTTTCTATTTGGGGAGGTCATAGGTCATTCACACTGACTTACCTTTTCTATTTGGGGAGGTCATAGGTCATTCACACTGAGTTACCTTTTCTATTTGGGGAGGTCATAGGTCATTCACACTGACTTACCTTTTCTATTTGGGGAGGTCATAGGTCATTCACACTGACTTACCTTTTCTATTTGGGGAGGTCATAGGTCATTCACACTGACTTACCTTTTCTATTTGGGGAGGTCATAGGTCATTCACACTGACTTACCTTTTCTATTTGGGGAGGTCATAGGTCATTCACACTGACTTACCTTTTCTATTTGGGGAGGTCATAGGTCATTCACACTGACTTACCTTTTCTATTTGGGGAGGTCATAGGTCATTCACACTGAGTTACCTTTTCTATTTGGGGAGGTCATAGGTCATTCACACTGACTTACCTTTTCTATTTGGGGAGGTCATAGGTCATTCACACTGACTTACCTTTTCTATTTGGGGAGGTCATAGGTCATTCACACTGACTTACCTTTTCTATTTGGGGAGGTCATAGGTCATTCACACTGACTTACCTTTTCTATTTGGGGAGGTCATAGGTCATTCACACTGACTTACCTTTTCTATTTGGGGAGGTCATAGGTCATTCACACTGACTTACCTTTTCTATTTGGGGAGGTCATAGGTCATTCACACTGACTTACCTTTTCTATTTGGGGAGGTCATAGGTCATTCACACTGACTTACCTTTTCTATTTGGGGAGGTCATAGGTCATTCACACTGACTTACCTTTTCTATTTGGGGAGGTCATAGGTCATTCACACTGACTAACCTTTTCTATTTGGGGAGGTCATAGGTCATTCACACTGACTTACCTTTTCTATTTGGGGAGGTCATAGGTCATTCACACTGACTTACCTTTTCTATTTGGGGAGGTCATAGGTCATTCACACTGACTTACCTTTTCTATTTGGGGAGGTCATAGGTCATTCACACTGACTTACCTTTTCTATTTGGGGAGGTCATAGGTCATTCACACTGACTTACCTTTTCTATTTGGGGAGGTCATAGGTCATTCACACTGACTTACCTTTTCTATTTGGGGAGGTCATAGGTCATTCACACTGACTTACCTTTTCTATTTGGGGAGGTCATAGGTCATTCACACTGACTTACCTTTTCTATTTGGGGAGGTCATAGGTCATTCACACTGACTTACCTTTTCTATTTGGGGAGGTCATAGGTCATTCACACTGACTTACCTTTTCTATTTGGGGAGGTCATAGGTCATTCACACTGACTTACCTTTTCTATTTGGGGAGGTCATAGGTCATTCACACTGACTTACCTTTTCTATTTGGGGAGGTCATAGGTCATTCACACTGACTTACCTTTTCTATTTGGGGAGGTCATAGGTCATTCACACTGACTTACCTTTTCTATTTGGGGAGGTCATAGGTCATTCACACTGACTTACCTTTTCTATTTGGGGAGGTCATAGGTCATTCACACTGACTTACCTTTTCTATTTGGGGAGGTCATAGGTCATTCACACTGACTTACCTTTTCTATTTGGGGAGGTCATAGGTCATTCACACTGACTTACCTTTTCTATTTGGGGAGGTCATAGGTCATTCACACTGACTTACCTTTTCTATTTGGGGAGGTCATAGGTCATTCACACTGACTTACCTTTTCTATTTGGGGAGGTCATAGGTCATTCACACTGACTTACCTTTTCTATTTGGGGAGGTCATAGGTCATTCACACTGAGTTACCTTTTCTATTTGGGGAGGTCATAGGTCATTCACACTGACTTACCTTTTCTATTTGGGGAGGTCATAGGTCATTCACACTGACTTACCTTTTCTATTTGGGGAGGTCATAGGTCATTCACACTGACTTACCTTTTCTATTTGGGGAGGTCATAGGTCATTCACACTGAGTTACCTTTTCTATTTGGGGAGGTCATAGGTCATTCACACTGACTTACCTTTTCTATTTGGGGAGGTCATAGGTCATTCACACTGACTTACCTTTTCTATTTGGGGAGGTCATAGGTCATTCACACTGACTTACCTTTTCTATTTGGGGAGGTCATAGGTCATTCACACTGACTTACCTTTTCTATTTGGGGAGGTCATAGGTCATTCACACTGAGTTACCTTTTCTATTTGGGGAGGTCATAGGTCATTCACACTGACTTACCTTTTCTATTTGGGGAGGTCATAGGTCATTCACACTGACTTACCTTTTCTATTTGGGGAGGTCATAGGTCATTCACACTTTGAGTGGTTTTCTCCACTTCTGTTCTTTTTTTAATGCAGGCTACCCTCACTCAAAACTGGACTCTTTTACTGTCCCTTTCTTCTTACGAGGCTTGTAAACGCCTCAACTACTGCAACACCTTCAATCCACCACAAGATGGACGTAGTAATCTAGCCTCTGGGGGAAGTGACTGGTTTATGATAGTAAAGGCGTCTATCATAAACCAGTCACTTCCCCCAGAGGCTAGATTACTACTTAGCTAAAAACAATAGTAAATCCATAAATTGTCTGTTCCATTACAACAGCATTTCATTGGAATAGGGTGAGTCAATCCCGATTGAAAACAATATGCTGTAAAACAGTAAGACACTGTTGAATGAGCCTTAATACATTTAGAATGATTTTATGGAGAAGGGTGAGATTATTTTACAGGACAAAGTCTGAGTGTTACTACAGTAATCAGTATTCTTGCGTCAGAGGTTGTTAAAGAGCACCAGAAAGGTAAAGTTTATTGTAGTAAACAAACCAACATGCTGCATGGATGAAGGTTATGTATTTTAGGCTCCTGAGTGGCGCAGAGATCTAAGGCACTGCATCTCAGTGCTAGAGGTGTCACTACAGACCCTGGTTCGATTCCAGACTGTATCACAACCGGGCCGTGATTGGGAGTCCCATAGGGCGACGCACAATTGGCCCAGCGTTGTCCGGGTTAGGGTTTGGCCCGGGGTAGGCCGTCATTGTAAAAAATTATTAGTTCTTAACTGACTTGCCTAGATAAATAAATGTACGCTCTATGGATTCATTTTGATAGATTATCACCTGTCTGTTATTTGGTAATGTTGAAATATTTTGTACTGTTCAATTTTATGTCTTAACTTGCTTTGTTCACGTGTGGCCAGTTTGTGTGTTAATTCATTCATGAACGTTTCATGTGTCACAAAAAAAGTTTTCAATTTGTTGTTTTGGGGAATTACTTTGAAAATGATATATTTATGACCTATTGTGTACTGTATGGGTATACTTGGTAACAACACAATCACATCTCCTGTCTATAACATCACACCCAATCCTTTCTATAAGAATGAATGATGGTACTCTTGTTCCCATGGATATGTGTCATTATGGTGTCATGTGACTGGAGTTTCTCCTCCGGTTGTACAGTGGGGCAAAAAAGTATTTAGTCAGCCACCAATTGTGCAAGTTCTCCAACTTAAAAAGATGAGAGAGGCCTGTAATTTTCATCCTAGGTACACTTCAACTATGACAGACATGAGAAATGAGAAATGAGAAAAAAAATTCCAGAAAATCACATTGTAGGATTTTTAATGAATTTATTTGCAAATTATGGTGGAAAATAAGTATGAACTGAGATAAGGCGGAGCTTTACCTAGCATAGACTTGTAGATGACCTGGAGCCAGTGGGTCTGGCGATGAATATGTAGCGAGGGCCAGCCGACTAGAGCATACAGGTCGCAGTGGTGGGTGGTATAAGGTGCTTTAGTAACAAAACGGATGGCACTGTGATAAACTGCATCCAGTTTGCTGAGTAGAGTATTGGAAGCTATTTTGTATATGACATCGCCGAAGTCGAGGATCGGTAGGATAGTCAGTTTTACTAGGGTAAGTTTGGCGGCGTGAGTGAAGGAGGCTTTGTTGCGAAATAGAAAGCCGACTCTAGATTTGATTTTGGATTGGAGATGTTTGATATGAGTCTGGAAGGAGAGTTTGCAGAATAGCCAGACACCTAGGTACTTATAGATGTCCACATATTCTAGGTCGGAACCATCCAGGGTGGTGATGCTAGTTGGGCGTGTGGGTGCAGGCAGCGAACGGTTGAAAAGCATGCATTTGGTTTTACTAGCGTTTAAGAGCAGTTGGAGTCCACGGAAGGAGTGTTGTATGGCATTGAAGCTCGTTTGGAGGTTATATAGCACAGTGTCCAAGGAAGGGCCTGAAGTATACAGAATGGTGTCGTCTGCGTAGAGGTGGATCAGGGAATCGCCCGCAGCAAGAGCAACATCATTGATATATACAGAGAAAAGAGTCGGTCTGAGAATTGAACCCTGTGGTACCCCCATAGAGACTGCCAGAGGACCGGACAACAGGCCCTCCGATTTGACACACTGAACTGTCTGCAAAGTAGTTGGTGAACCAGGCAAGGCAGTTATTAGAAAAACCGAGGCTACTGAGTCTGCCGATAAGAATATGGTGATTGACAGAGTCGAAAGCCTTGGCCAGGTCGATGAAGACGGCTGCACAGTACTGTCTTTTATCGATGGCGGTTATGATATCGTTTCGTACCCTCGAGCATGGCTGAGGTGCACCCGTGACCGGCTCGGAAACCGGATTGCACAGCGGAGAAGGTACGGTGGGATTCGAGATGGTCAGTGATCTGTTTGTTGGCTTGGCTTTCGAAGACCTTAGATAGGCAGGGCAGGATGGATATAGGTCTGTAACAGTTTGGGTCCAGGGTGTCTCCCCCTTTGAAGAGGGGGATGACCACGGCAGCTTTCCAATCCTTGGGGATCTCAGATGATACGAAGGAGAGGTTGAACAGGCTGGTAATAGGGGTTGCGACAATGGCGGCGGATAGTTTCAGAAATAGAGGGTCCAGATTGTCAAGCCCAGCTGATTTGTATGGGTCCAGGTTTTGCAGCTCTTTCAGAACATCTGCTATCTGGATTTAGGTAAAGGAGAAGCTGGGCAGGCTTGGGCGAGTAGCTGCGGGGGGGGGGGGGGGGGGGGCTGTTGGCCGAGGTTGGAGTAGCCAGGAGGAAGGAATGGCCAGCCGTTGAGAAATGCTTGTTGACGTTTTCGATTATCATAGATTTATCGGTGGTGGCCATGTTACCTAGCCTCAGTGCAGTGGGCAGCTGAGAGGTGTCCCAGAACTTTTTGGAGTTAGAGCTACAGGATGCAAATTTCTGCTTGAAAAAGCTGACCTTTGCTTTCCTGACTGACTGCGTATATTGGTTCCTGACTTCCCTGAACAGTTGCATATCGCGGGAACTATAAAGCACATGAGGGAACATAAGCATGCATAGATTACAGATAACCAAGGCCGAAGGTATCTCTAGACTAACATATGGTGCTCTATCTTTATATCTTGACAGTAAAATAAGCAAGGAGATAGACCAGATGCTTTTCAACTTTCTTTGGAGAAACCGTACGCATTAAATTAGTAAAACTGTTGTAATGAACACTTATGAGAATGGTGGGCTGAATTTTCTGGACTTTACTACTTTAAACAATACTTTTAAGATCAATTGGATAAAACAATTCCTAAGAAGACCCACTTCTATCTGGAATTTTAATCCTCATCATGTCTTCTCTACTTTTGGTGGCCTTAACTTCATGTTGTTTTGCAATTATAATATTAACAAAGTTCCAGTGAAACTTTCTGCTTTTCATCGGCAGGTTTTCTTGTCATGGTCCTTCATTTATAAACACAATTTTTCTCCACACAGATATTATATATGGAATAATCAGGATATATTGTATAAAAATACTTCTTTGTTTTCAGAATATTGGTTCCGAAATAATATCCTATGGGTGAGCCAACTGGTAAATGCAGAGGGTCTTTTACTCAGTTATAAGGAATTCTTATCACTTTAGAAGGTCCCTGTAACACCTAAAGATGTTGCCATTGTTTGAGATGCCATTCCCTCAGGTGTTGCTCTGTTATTCAGGAACGTGTCAAGACCTGACCCTCAGAGCCTACCTTCTATTGACCCTGTTGACTCATCAGTAGGAAAGACCTGACCCTCAGAGCCTACCTTCTATTGACCCTGTTGACTCATCAGTAGGAAAGACCTGACCCTCAGAGCCTACCTTCTATTGACCCTGTTGAATCAGTAGGAAAGACCTGACCCTCAGAGCCTACCTTCTATTGACCCTGTTGAATCAGTAGGAAAGACCTGACCCTCAGAGGCTACCTTCTGTTGACCCTGTTGAATCAGTAGGAAAGACTTGTTTCTCTTTTGGTCCATTCAACAACAGAGCGATACGAACCTTGTTTCAGCAGGATGTTGTACCTTATGTCATGCCTTATTGGAATGGATTTATTGATAATATCTGTTGGAAAAAAGTTTGGATGTTGCCACACTTGTTAACAAAATTAAGGAAGTTTCCTTTAAAATGATTCATAAATATTATCCTGCCAACTACTATATGAAGAAGTTTTGTAATGACCATCCAGAAACAGCATCTTTTTTGACATTGTATGCATGTAAGAAAACTGTGGCAAGACATCAGTAGGTTTATAATTGAACACATTTATGAAGATTTTACACTATTGTGGAGAGATGTACTGTTTGGATTGTTTACATACAATAGAAATAAGCTGAACATTTTTATGTAATTAATTTCATTATTCTTTTGGCCAAATTTCATACACACAAATGTAAATTTACAAACCGAAAACCACATTTTCGTACCCTACAAAAAGAAATTAAACTGTATTTTAAGACGGTTAAATGCTCTACTAACAAAAAATCTGTTAGAATTGTAGGTATATGTATGTCCCTTAAGGTCATTGTAATGTGATACTGTACCCCCTTGCTCGATTGTCCGTTGTCTGCAATATGATCTGTAGTAGTGGACGAGAGAGACGTGGTTCTCTGTCCTAAGATCTCGAGGTCTTTTTTTTGAGTCAGAAGACTACTGTTGTCATGGGCGGAAGTGCCGTACCCCGCCCAGTTCGTACCGTATGCGACGTTTTGGAGCAGAGTCTGTACCTCGGTGATTCGCTCACCAGTCTGCGTGGGTATTTACACCCGTGGTGTAGCTACAACAACAAGGCGCAGACATGGACCTTGTGGATCTTGCCATGCAAGGGCTCTCCGTCTTTGGATTCATTCTTTTTCTCGTCCTCTGGTTTATGCATTTCATGTCCATCATCTATGTGTAAGTATTGCCTGGTTAGTACCGGAGCCGATTTAACCGACGAGTTGATCCGTAACTAACATGAGTGTGGGCAGAGATGAGCTCTGAGTCACATCAAATTAAGTTTTTAATCAAAAACGAACGATTTCAGCACCCAAAGAATAGCCTGCAATTTTACACAGGACATTATTATGCGTAACTACGGCCTGTTTGGGTGCTGAAATCAGTAGTTACCTCCGGTCCGTCCAAACCAGTCGCCGCTCAACCGTAAACCGTTGAGTTCAGTCGTCTGGGTAAGTCGCTCAACACAAGGGAAGCAAGCTAACGGTGGGCAACTCAAAGTTGTCAAATAGTAGCAGCTTGCTATCTAACTAGTTATCTAGGCCGATATACTCCTAACCTCGCATATAACTAACTAGTCACCGTGAGCCACATGGCGAGAGAAACACTAAAGTCAGCTGACTAGTTACCTAACTAAGGTTAAGTGGGCACTGTAAAGTTGGTTAACTAAAAACGTAACTAGTAACAGTTGTTAGCTAACTATTTTGTAAGATACTACCAAAGATACTGGTAACTAATGCTACTTGTTGTTGTTTAAACCGGTGTTTCTCAGCGCTTCCTTGTGTTTCTGATGTGGTGTGATCTACAGTAACTAGATGGTTACTTTCCCGTGTAGGAATGTACTGCAGGACCAAATCGGAAAGATAGGTAGGAGCAAGCCCATGTAATGCTTTGTAGGTTAGCAGTAAAACCTTGAAATCAGCCCTTGCTTTGACAGGAAGCCAGTGTAGGGAGGCTAGCACTGGAGTAATATGATCAAATTGTTTGGTTCTAGTCAAGATTCTAGCAGCCATATTTAGCACTGAAGTTTATTTAGTGCTTTATCCGGGTAGCCGGAAAGTAGAGCATTGCACTAGTCTAACCTAGAAGTAACAAAAGCATGGATTAATTTTTCTGCATCATTTTTGGACAGAAAGTTTCAGATTTTTGCAATGTTACGTAGATGGAAAAAAGCTGTCCTTGAAACAATCTTGATGTGTTTGTCAAAAGAGAGATCAGGGTCCAGAGTAACGCCGAGGTCCTTCACAGTTTTATTTGAGATGACTGTACATCCTTCAAGATTAATTGTCAGATTCAACAGAAGATCTCTTTGTTTCTTGGAACCTAGAACAAGCATCTCTGTTATGTCTGAGTTTAAAAGTAGAAAGTTTGCAGCCATCCACTTCCTTATGTCTGAAACACAGGCTTCTAGCGAGGGCAATTTTGGGGCTTCACCATGTTTCATTGAAATGTACAGCTGTGTATCATCCGCATAGCAGGGAAAGTTAACATTATGTTTTCGAATGACATCCCCAAGAGATAAAATATAAAGTGAAAACAATAGTGGTCCTAAAACGGAACCTTGAGGAACACTGAAATGTACAGTTGATTTTTCAGAGGACAAACCATTCACAGAGACAAATTGATATCTTTCCGACAGATAAGATCTAACCAGGCCAGAACTTGTCCTTGTAGACCAATTTGGGTTTCCAATCTCTCCAAAATAATGTGGTGATCGATGGTATCAAAAGCAGCACTAAGGTCTAGGAGCACAAGGACAGATGCAGAGCCTCGGTCTGACGCCATTAAAAGGACATTTACTACCTTCACAAGTGTAGTCTCAGTGCTATGATGGGGTCTAAAACCAGACTGAAGCGTTTCGTATACATTGTTTGTCTTCAGGAAGGCAGTGAGTTGTTGCGCAACAGCCTTTTCTTTTTTTTTGAGAGGAATGGAAGATTCGATATAGGCCGATAGTTTTTTATATTTTCCGGGTCAAGGTTTGGCTTTTTCAAGAGAGACTTTATTACTGCCACTTTTAGTGAGTTTGGTACACATCCGGTGGATAGAGAGCCATTTATTATGTTCAACATAGGAGGGCCAAGCACAGGAAGCAGCTCTTTCAGTAGTTTAGTTGGAATAGGGTCCAGTATGCAGCTTGACGGTTGAGAGGCCATTATTATTTTCATCGTTGTGTCGAGATATAGTACCAAAACACTTGAGTGTCTCCCTTGATCCTTGGTCCTGGCAGAGTTGTGCAGACTCAGGACAACTGAGCTTTGAAGGATTTAAAGAGGAGTCCGTCATTTCCTTTCTAATGATCATGATATTTTCCTCAAAGAAGTTCATGAATTTATTACTGCTGAAGTGAAAGCCATCCTCTCTTGGGGAATGCTGCTTTTTAGTTAGCTTTGCAACAGTATCAAAAATAAATGTAGGATTGTTCTTATTTTCCTCAATTAAGTTGGAAAAATAGGATGATTGAGCAGCAGTGAGGGCTCTTCGATACTGCATGGTACTGTCTTTCCAAGCTAGTCGGAAGACTTCCAGTTTGGTGGAGCAGCAGTGAGGGCTCTCCGATACTGCACGGTACTGTCTTTCCAAGCTAGTCAGAAGACTTCCAGTTTGGTGGAGCAGCAGTAAGGGCTCTTCGATACTACACGGTACTGTCTTTCCAAGCTAGTCGGAACACTTCCAGTTTGGTGTGGCACCCTTTCTGTTCCAATTTTCTGGAAGCTTGCTTCAGAGCTCGGGTATTTTCTGTGTACCAGGGAGCTAGTTTCTTATGACAATGTTTTTAGTTTTTAGGGGTGCAACTGCATCTTGGGTATTGTGCAAGTGGTACATACAAGACACAACAACATAAGACACTAAAACATGGAGGCTACAGTATAAAGGATTAGAATCATTCTATGTAATCACGCGGTATGTATACAAATAAAGTAATTGAAAACACATCTATCTTTTTGACCGCGAAACATAGAAACGCACAGTTTTTACATAAGCTTATGTTGGAGTGCTGCTGAAGATAATGAATATGAAGTTGACATTAAAAAAAAATCCCTTCAAGTGATTTGCTTTGTATAAAAGTAAAGACGGCTTCAAAATGGTATAGCATAGACTGTAGTTGGAGGAAACATGGTTTAAAAGTTGATACATTTGAGCTCCTACCAACAGGTCATTAAAAACTGTAATATCTTATTTTTCACCGAATCGTGGCTGAACGACGACACGGATAACATGTAGCTTGCTGGGTTTTCCGTTCCTCAGCAAGATAGAACAGCCGCCTCCGGTAAGACAAGGGGTGGTGGTCTGTATCTATTTGTCAACAACAGCCGGTGTGCGAAATCAAATATTAAGGACGTCTCAAGGTTTTGCTCACCTGAGGTAGAGTATCTCATGATAAGCTGTAGACTACACTATTTACCAAGAAAGTTCTCATCTATATTATTCGTAGCCATCTATTTACCACTACAAACCGATGCTAGCATGAAGACCGCACTCAACCAACTTTATAAGGCCATAAGCAAACAAGAAAATGCTAATCCAGAGGTGGCGCTCCTAGTGGCCGGGGACTTTAATGCAGGGAAACTGTTACATGTGCAACAAGAGTGGAAAAAAAACCTCTAGGCCACCTTTACTCCACACACAGAGACGCGGAACTAAGCTCTCCCTCGCCCTCCATTTGGCAACTCTGACCAGGTAGACAACAACACATTCGGCACTCTGATCCTCAACATGGGGGGCCCCTCAGGGGTGTGCGCTAAGTCCCCTCCTGTACTTCCTGTTCACTCATGACTGCGTGGCCAAGCACGACTCCAACACCATCATTAAGTTTGCAGACAACACAACAGTGGTAGGCCTGATCACCGATAACAATGAGACAAGCCTATAGGGAGGAGGTTAGAGACCTGGTCGTGTGGTGCCAGGACAACAACCTCTCCCTCAACGTGAGCAATACAAAGGAGATGATTGTGGACTGCAGGAAAAGGAGGACCGAGTAGGCCCCATTCTCATCGATTGGGCTGTAGTGGAGCAGGTTGAGAGCTTCAAGTCCTTGTTGTCCACATCACCCGGGAGGCATTGTACCATCTAAACCGCTGTGAAATGTATGTTCCATAACTCAAAATATTGTATTTTCAGCTGTTTGAAGCTGGTGGACAAAACCAAACGTAAAAGATGCAAAAACAAAACTTAAGCACAGATAGCATAGAAATAACGCACACGGAATATAGACTTAGACTTGGCTTCAATGACTGACAGATCTATAACTCACATTTCTATGTGAATTTGGTCAGATTGCCCAAAAAGTGACACATTGCAGCTTTAAAACATCCTAAAATCCCTAATCGAAATGTTTTTATTATGTAAACCGCCAAGTGGGTCAGTTTCCGCAACAACGAAGAGCGTTGAAGCTAGAGGTTCCATTTTGCGTCTGTTTAGGTGCCCTGGCTAACAGCAAACCCTTGCACATGCTCAGATACTGTGTGAGAGCCAAGTGTTGCATCTCGCTCATATCAATATCCTAGCTTATTCATTAATGATAGGACCTGCTTTACAGAAGTTGTGAGACATTGCAAGCCAAGTCAAGAAATTGCGAGATACAGCATTGTATTGCAAGATACAGCTTTTGATTGCCGATAGATAGGCCATGGTAGGCCTAGGCCATGGTAGGCCTAGGCCATGGTAGGCCTAGGCCATGGTAGGCCTAGGCCATGGTAGGCCTAGGCCATGGTAGGCCTAGGCCATGGTTCTGACTGTCTGCATGTTGGCCGACCTGCCTGTGTTGTCCCCTCTCTTTCCGTCTCTCGCTAGGTCACTATGAAGGATGCCAGTGTTCTGTGTCCCTCCTCTCTCTTTCCGTCTCTCGCTAGGTCGCTATGAAGGATACCAGTGTTCTGTGTCCCTCCTCTCTCTTTCTGTCTCTCGCTAGGTCGCTATGAAGGATACCAGTGTTCTGTGTCCCTCCCCTCTCTTTCTGTCTCTCGCTAGGTCGCTACGAAGGATGCCAGTGTTCTGTGTCGCTCCGAAGTATGGCAACTAATCAGTCTCCTCCGTTTCAAAAATACTGAATCTTAGGTGCCCGATTCCTTGCAGAATCGAATGTTGACACTCAGAAATGGGAATCGCCGTGGCAGGGGGTCGAGGAATAAATGATTTTGGAGTCGACTCCAGCACTATGTCATCGTCGTTAACAGTTAGGAAAACGTAAAGTAGGGATCGGCGATTATATCGGTATAATTCAAATGTTCGTTTTAGCGCAACGTTCCAAATGCCTTTTATAAACTGGATGGTTCTAGGCCTGAATGTTGATTGGCTGACAGCCGTGGTATATCAGACCGTATACCACGGGTATGACAAAACATGTATTTTTCCTGCTCTAATTACATTGGTAACCAGTTTATAACAGCAATAAGGCACCTTTGGTTTGTGGTATAATTGCCAATGTACCACCGCATTGCGTCGTGCTTGAGAACATCCCTTAGCCGTGGTATATTGGCCATATACCACAACCCCTCGTGCCTTATTGCTTAAATATAGTGCAAGAATCAATGTTTTTATTGACATTTATTACCTTTTTTAAGAGCGTTCTCTGTCTTTGGTCTCATCTCCTTCTGTGCACTGTGCACCTTCCCTCTCCACAGACACCAAGCCCCTCCCTCTGCCGCTCACAACAACAACAACAACAGAAGACAAAAGATAACTTGTTCTCTGACAACGAGCAGATTCAACTCGCTATTTGAGGTTTGCTACAACAGAATCGGTCATATGGACCCCGAAACATATTGAGACACTATTTGACTGTAATAGGGGAGACCTTGACCTTTCTAATGATACCCTATTTATGTCTCAACTCCCAACATGTCGAACAGACCAGACCCTACTAAAACGAGAGGATCAATGAACAGAGCAGACCCTACTAAAACGAGAGGATCAATGAACAGAGCAGACCCTACTAAAACGAGAGGATCAATGAACATGTTGAGCAGAGCAGACCCTACTAAAACGAGAGGATCAATGAACATGTTGAGCAGAGCAGACCCTACTAAAACGAGAGGATCAATGAACAGAGCAGACCCTACTAAAACGACAAGATCAATGAACATGTTGAGCAGAGCAGACCCTACTAAAACGAGAGGATCAATGAACAGAGCAGACCCTACTAAAACGAGAGGATCAATGAACAGAGCAGACCCTACTAAAACGAGAGGATCAATGAACAGAGCAGACCCTACTAAAACGAGAGGATCAATGAACAGAGCAGATCCTACTAAAACGAGAGGATCAATGAACAGAGCAGACCCTACTAAAACGAGAGGATCAATGAACAGAGCAGACCCTACTAAAACGAGAGGATCAATGAACATGTTGAACAGAGCAGACCCTTCCGGCTTCCTGTCTCGTCCGTGTTTCCTTTTATACATGTTCAGTGAGCATAAAAATATACTTTTTTAAAATAACGAATTGGCTTCTCATTCTGAGAAATAAGCATCTTAATAAGCATCTTAATAAGCATCTTATCCAGGTAGGCCACTTGATTTCGACATGTAAACAAAGTTAACAGGCTTGTTGTTAAAACATTTGGAGACGGAAGCAAATAGTTCCAAGTTGGCTGGACTTTAAATATGAAGTTTAGCTGGCTACTCACTAGCACGTGGACTTTAAATATGAAGTTTAGCTGGCTACTCACTAGCATGTGGACTTTAAATATGAAGTTTAGCTGGCTACTCACTAGCATGTGGACTTTAAATATGAAGTTTAGCTGGCTACTCACTAGCACGTGGGCTTTAAATATGAAGTTTAGCTGGCTACTCACTAGCACGTGGACTTTAAATATGAAGTTTAGCTGGCTACTCACTAGCATGTGGACTTTAAATATGAAGTTTAGCTGGCTACTCACTAGCATGTGGACTTTAAATATGAAGTTTAGCTGGCTACTCACTAGCATGTGGACTTTAAATATGAAGTTTAGCTGGCTACTCACTAGCACGTGGACTTTAAATATGAAGTTTAGCTGGCTACTCACTAGCACGTGGACTGTAAATATGAAGTTTAGCTGGCTACTCACTAGCATGTGGACTTTAAATATGAAGTTTAGCTGGCTACTCACTAGCATGTGGACTTTAAATATGAAGTTTAGCTGGCTACTCACTAGCTCGTGGACTTTAAATATGAAGTTTAGCTGGCTACTCACTAGCATGTGGACTTTAAATATGAAGTTTAGCTGGCTACTCACTAGCACGTGGACTTTAAATATGAAGTTTAGCTGGCTACTCACTAGCACTTGGACTTTAAATATGAAGTTTAGCTGGCTACTCACTAGCATGTGGACTTTAAATATGAAGTTTAGCTGGCTACTCACTAGCACGTGGACTTTAAATATGAAGTTTAGCTGGCTACTCACTAGCATGTGGACTTTAAATATGAAGTTTAGCTGGCTACTCACTAGCACTTGGACTTTAAATATGAAGTTTAGCTGGCTACTCACTAGCATGTGGACTTTAAATATGAAGTTTAGCTGGCTACTCACTAGCATGTGGACTTTAAATATGAAGTTTAGCTGGCTACTCACTAGCTCGTGGACTTTAAATATGAAGTTTAGCTGGCTACTCACTAGCATGTGGACTTTAAATATGAAGTTTAGCTGGCTACTCACTAGCACGTGGGCTTTAAATATGAAGTTTAGCTGGCTACTCACTAGCACGTGGACTTTAAATATGAAGTTTAGCTGGCTACTCACTAGCACGTGGACTTTAAATATGAAGTTTAGCTGGCTACTCACTAGCACGTGGGCTTTAAATATGAAGTTTAGCTGGCTACTCACTAGCACGTGGGCTTTAAATATGAAGTTTAGCTGGCTACTCACTAGCACGTGGGCTTTAAATATGAAGTTTAGCTGGCTACTCACTAGCACGTGGACTTTAAATATGAAGTTTAGCTGGCTACTCACTAGCACTTGGACTTTAAATATGAAGTTTAGCTGGCTACTCACTAGCATGTGGACTTTAAATATGAAGTTTAGCTGGCTACTCACTAGCATGGGGACTTTAAATATGAAGTTTAGCTGGCTACTCACTAGCATGTGGACTTTAAATATGAAGTTTAGCTGGCTACTCACTAGCACGTGGGCTTGTGCTTGAGAGATTGTTTATGAGGCCTTGTTAATGATCTATACTGCCTGCTACCAGAAGTTGGTCTTTCAAATCAAAGTTTATTTGTCACGTGCGCCGAATACAACAGGTAGACCTCACAGTGAAATGCCGAATACAACAGGTAGACCTCACAGTGAAATGCTTACTTACAGGCTCTAACCAACAGTGCAAAAAAGGTATTAGGTGAACAATGGGTAACTAAAGAAATAAAAACAACAGTAAAAAGACTGGCTATATACAGTAGAGAGGTTATATACAGTAGAGGCTATATACAGTAGAGGCTATATACCTTAGAGAGGCTACATACAGTAGAGAGGCTACATACAGTAGAGAGGCTATATAAATTAGAGAGGCTATATAAATTAGAGAAGCCATATACAGTAGAGAGGCTATATACAGTAGAGAGGCTATATACAGTAGAGAGGCTATATACAGTAGAGAGGCTATATACAGTAGAGAGGCTACATACAGTAGAGAGTATTTATTAGTGGATGTGCGTACTGGTTAAATTTAACTAAAAGGTTGTTTTCATAGATCGACCTGAAAGCCAGA
This sequence comes from Oncorhynchus clarkii lewisi, assembly GCF_045791955.1. Classification (NCBI taxonomy): domain Eukaryota; kingdom Metazoa; phylum Chordata; class Actinopteri; order Salmoniformes; family Salmonidae; genus Oncorhynchus; species Oncorhynchus clarkii. The sequence continues at coordinate 2,789,331 of NC_092151.1, read as the reverse complement.
TCACTGATTATTGCAACAACAGCAAAAAAAATGTTAAAACTATTTTGATAAAATAATGATATTATTAGCCTGATTTCATAAACACTGAATTCATTAGATTATTGCTGTTTGAAATGTGGGGTATTTTTACCTTTTTATTTGTACAACAAAGCTTATTTAGAGAACATTAAAAATATATATATATTGATAGATATTATATATCTATCTCGTGAATCGCCGTTAAGTTTGAAAAATAATCTAAATATGATTTTTGTGGCCATTTCGCCCAGCCCTATTCGTGTGGTTGAGTCCGTTCTGTGGTAACATAGACTCTTAACAGTGTGATTAAACTTCGTTGTCTCTTGCTGAAACAAGCAACAAACAAGTCTTTGGTTGCCTAGGCCTTACCCCTACAATGCAGCAGCACACGCAGAAGTATAAGTAACAGTTGTGCTTGTCTGTCTCTCCTGTAGCCGACTCTGTCTCAATAAGAAGAGCCCTGACAATAACGTTGTAATTGTGCTTGTCTGTCTCTCCTGTAGCCGACTCTGTCTCAATAAGAAGAGCCCTGACAATAACGTTGTAATTGTGCTTGTCTGTCTCTCCTGTAGCCGACTTTGTCTCAATAAGAAGAGCCCTGACAAGCAGCCCTACAGTAAGCTGTCGGGGGTCTCTCTACTGAAGCCTCTGAAAGGAGTAGACCCCAACCTCATCAATAACCTGGAGACTTTCTTTGAGCTCGACTACCCCACGGTACTACCAGTTCTATATCCTACATGTCTATACCCTATCCCTCCACGGTACTACCAGTTCTATATCCTACATGTCTATACCCTATCCCTCCACGGTACTACCAGTTCTATATCCTACATGTCTATACCCTATCCCTCCACGGTACTACCAGTTCTATATCCTACATGTCTATACCCTATCCCTCCACGGTACTACCAGTTCTATATCCTACATGTCTATACCCTATCCCTCCACGGTACTACCAGTTCTATATCCTACATGTCTATACCCTATCCCTCCACGGTACTACCAGTTCTATATCCTACATGTCTATACCCTATCCCTCAACGGTACTACCAGTTCTATATCCTACACGTCTATACCCTATCCCTCCACGGTACTACCAGTTCTATATCCTACATGTCTATGTCCTATACCCTATCCCTCCACGGTACTACCTGTTCTATATCCTACATGTCTATGTCCTATACCCTATCCCTCCACGGTACTACCTGTTCTATATCCTACATGTCTATACCCTATCCCTCCACGGTACTACCTGTTCTATATCCTACATGTCTATACCCTATCCCCCCACGGTACTACCTGTTCTATATCCTACATGTCTATGTCCTATACCCTATCCCTCCACGGTACTACCTGTTCTATATCCTACATGTCTATACCCTATCCCTCCACGGTACTACCTGTTCTATATCCTGCATGTCTATACCCTATCCCTCCACGGTACTACCTGTTCTATATTGTACGTGTCTATACCCTATCCCTCCACGGTACTACCTGTTCTATATCCTACATGTCTATGTGCTATATCCTATCCCCCCACGGTACTACCTGTTCTATATCCTACATGTCTATGTCCTATACCCTATCCCTCCACGGTACTACCTGTTCTACATCCTACATGTCTATACCCTATCCCTCCACGGTACTACCTGTTCTAGATCCTACATGTCTATGTCCTATACCCAATCCCTCCACGGTACTACCTGTTCTATATGCTACATGTCTATACCCTATCCCTCCACGGTACTACCTGTTCTATATCCTACATGTCTATACCCTATCCCTCCACGGTACTACCTGTTCTATATCCTGCATGTCTATACCCTATCCCTCCACGGTACTACCTGTTCTATATCGTACGTGTCTATACCCTATCCCTGCACGGTACTACCTGTTCTATATTGTACGTGTCTATACCCTATCCCTCCACGGTACTACCTGTTCTATATCCTACATGTCTATACCCTATCCCTCCACGGTACTACCTGTTCTATATCCTACATGTCTATACCCTATCCCCCCACGGTACTACCTGTTCTATATCCTACATGTCTATGTCCTATATCCTATCCCCCCACGGTACTTACTACCTGTTCTATATCCTACATGTCTATACCCTATACCCTATCCCTCCACGGTACTACCTGTTCTATATCCTACATGTCTATGTCCTATACCCTATCCCTCCACGGTACTACCTGTTATACATCCTACATGTCTATACCCTATCCCTCCACGGTACTACCTGTTCTATATCCTACATGTCTATACCCTATACCCTATCCCCCCACGGTACTACCTGGTCTATATCCTACATGTCTATGTCCTATACCCAATCCCTCCACGGTACTACCTGTTCTATATGCTACATGTCTATACCCTATCACTCCACGGTACTACCTGTTCTATATTGTACGTGTCTATATCCTAATTGGAACCTCTTCTATAGGCTTGAGCATAACTACCCCACGGTACGAACTGGAACAACACTGTTTGCAAAGAGTTCATTTCTCTCCCAGACGGTCTCGCCACAATGTTTCAGTGACTCTCTATCAGTCTGCTGTTAGAATGTTGCAGTGCAGTTAGACAGGGCAGAGTCATGCATTATAGGTTGCAGGCACAGCAAGCAAGTACTACGTGCTGCTTCCTGTAGAACAAGTACTACGTGCTGCTTCCTGTAGAACAAGTACTACATGCTGCTTCCTGTAGAACAAGTACTACGTGCTGCTTCCTGTAGAACAAGTACTACGTGCTGCTTCCTGTAGAACAAGTACTACATGCTGCTTCCTGTAGAACAAGTACTACGTGCTGCTTCCTGTAGAACAAGTACTACGTGCTGCTTCCTGTAGAACAAGTACTACGTGCTGCTTCCTGTAGAACAAGTACTACGTGCTGCTTCCTGTAGAACAAGTACTACGTGCTGCTTCCTGTAGAACAAGTACTACGTGCTGCTTCCTGTAGAACAAGTACTACGTGCTGCTTCCTGTAGAACACGTACTACGTGCTGCTTCCTGTTGAACAAGTACTACGTGCTGCTTCCTGTAGAACAAGTACTACGTGCTGCTTCCTGTAGAACAAGTACTACGTGCTGCTTCCTGTAGAACAAGTACTACGTGCTGCTTCCTGTAGAACAAGTACTACGTGCTGCTTCCTGTAGAATAAGTACTATGTGCTGCTTCCTGTAGTTACAAGTGCAGCTTCCTGTAGAACAAGTACTACGTGCTGCATCCTGTAGAACAAGTACTACGTGCTGCTTCCTGTAGAATAAGTACTATGTGCTGCTTCCTGTAGTTACAAGTTCAGCTTCCTGTAGAACAAGTACTACGTGCTGCTTCCTGTAGAACAAGTACTACGTGCTGCTTCCTGTAGCTACAACTTGTTCAATATACTTGTGAAAACACTACACAAAGTATCCCTGATGTTGGTGCAGGTTACCAACCAAACCAGATGATTGACACAACGTTAGCCTTTCACAACTATTACTTGATGTTGGTGCAGGTTACCAACCAAACCAGATGATTGACACAACGTTAGCCTTTCACAACTATTACTTGATGTTGATTTGCGTCAACATTATACCACGGTACATACATCACTTCAACATGACGTGAGGAGGGATGGGTTAAGGCTAGTCTGTTATAAAATAAAAACAATGAAGTAGCCGTGATGACGAGTGGGATGCAGCACCTGTTGAGCAGCGTTTATACGTTGGAGCAGTGTGCAGAGCACTACACTATAATTTCATTGCCTGGGGCAGCAGGTAGCCTAGCGGTTAGAGCGTTGGGCCAGTAACCGAAAGGCTGACAAGGTAAAAATCGGTTGTTCTGCTCCTGAACAAGGCAGTTTAACCCACTGTTCCCTGCTAGGCCATCATTGTAAATAAGAATTTGTTCTTAAAACCTCTTATGGATTGGCCCTTTTTTTTCAATTTCCTCCTACCTAACATACCCAAAACTAACTGCCTGTAGCTCAGGACCTGAAGCAAGGATATGCATATTCTTGGTACCATTTGATAACACATTCGATTTGGTAAAAGATAATTCAAAGAAAAAATATATATTCCATCATCTTTGAAATGCAAGAGAAAGGCCATAATGTATTATTCCAGCCAAGGTGCAATTTAGATATTGGCCACTAGATGGCAACAGTGCATGTGCTAAGTTTTATCCTAATCCACATTGCATTTCTCTTCAAAATGTTGTATCAAGACTGGCCAGATGTGCCTAATTTCTTTATTAGTTAGTTCAAAACTGCACTCTCCTCAAACAGTAGCATGATATTATTTCACTGTAATAGCTACTGTAAATTGGGCAATGCAGTTAAATTAACAATAATGTATGCTTTCTTTCAATATCAGACATGTCTATGTCCTTGGAAATGTTACTTACAACTTCATGCTAAAGCATTAGATTCCGTTAGCTCAACCTCATGCTAAAGCATTAGCTTCCGTTAGCTCAACTTCATGCTAAAGCATTAGCTTCCGTTAGCTCAACCTCATGCTAAAGCATTAGCTTCCGTTAGCTCAACTTCATGCTAAAGCATTAGCTTCCGTTAGCTCAACCGTCGCACAGGGGACCCACCAATCCTGCAGAAGTTTTAACTGACCTGCCTAGTTAAATAAATAAAATATGACCAAGAGCACAGGCCTGTCTGTAGGCTTTTCAAGCTTCACTACAGGCTTTACAGGAAAGAAAACGTCTCAAACGGTAAAAAAATTAATTATATTACCCATATTACTGGAGCCATCTTTTTTTTTTTTTTCAATCCTGTGTGAAATTTCATTTGATTTAATTTAACAAACCATGTCGAACCAGGTTTACCTCTAGGATTTTGCCTGTGCTTAGCGCCATTCTGTAAAAAAAAAAAAATATCCTGGAAAAACTCCCCAGTCCTTAACAATTACAAGCATACTCATAACATGATGCAGCCACCACTAAGCTTGAAAATATGGAGAGTGGTACTCCATAATGTATTGGATTGGATTTGCCCCAAACATCACACTTTGTATTCAGGACAAAAATATAATTTCCTCGCCACATTTTTTGCAGTTTTACTGTAGTGCCTTGTTGTCACGCCCCGACCATAGAGAGCCTTTTATTTCTCTATTTTTGGTTAGGTCAGGGTGTGATTTAGGGTGGGCATTCTAGGTTTTCTGTTTCTATGTTTTCTATTTCTTTGTTGTTTTTGCCATGTGTAGTTCCCAATCAGAGGCAGCTGTCTATCGTTGTCTCTGATTGGGGATCATATATAAGTTGTGATTTTCCGTTTGGGTTTTGTGGGGTGTTGTTTTTCGTTTAGTATCTGTGCCTGACGGAACTGTTCGCTTTACTTTTTGTATTCGTTATTTTTGTTTGAGTGATTCTTGACAATCATGAACACTTTCCACGCTGCGCTTTGGTCCACTCTTTACGACGACGAGCGTTGCACTTGTTGCAAACAGGATCCATGTTTTGGAATATATTTATTTGTATTCTGTTCAGACTTCCTTCTTTTCACTCTGTCAGTTAGGTTAGTATTGTGGAATAACTACAATGTTGTTGATCCATCCTCAGTGTTCTCCAATCACAGACATTAAACTCTGTAACTGCTTTAGAGTCAGCATTGGCCTCATGTTGAAATCCCTGAGCAGTTTCCTTCATCTCCAGCAACTGAGTTAGGAAGAACACCTCTGTCTTTTTAGTGACGGGGTGTATTGATACACCATCCAATGTGTAATTAATAACTTCACCATGTTGCTCAAAGGGATATTCCATGTCAGTTTTATTTTTTTACCCATCTACCAATCGGTGCCCTTTTTTGCAAAGCATTGGAAAACCTCCCTGGTCGAATCTGTGTTTGAAATTCACTGCTGGACTGAGGGACCTTACAATTACAGATAATTTGTATGTGCGGGGTACAGAGATGAGGTAATCATTAAACAATCATGTAACTTATTATGTGACTTGTTAAGCACATTTTTACTGCTGAACTTATTTATGCTTGACTTAACAAAATGGTTGAATACTTATTGACTCAAGACATCTCAGCTTTTCATTTTGTGTGTGTGTGTGTGTGTGTGTGTGTGTGTGTTTAACTGAAGAGTGAAGGTTTCATGCGGTGTTTTCCCCTGACTGACACATTGACATGCAGATCTTTATGCCACACAAGATGGGTCAAGGCAGCTGTCAGTATGAGGCCCGTTAACCAGACCAGGGTAATAACATAGCAGGCCCGTTAACCAGACCAGGGTAATAACATGGCAGCTGTCAGTATGAGGACCGTTAACCAGACCAGGGTAATAACATTGCAGGCCCGTTAACCAGACCAGGGTAATAACATGGCAGCTGTCAGTATGAGGCCCGTTAACCAGACCAGGGTAATAACATAGCAGGCCCGTTAACCAGACCAGGGTAATAACAAGGCAGCTGTCAGTATGAGGCCCGTTACCCAGACCAGGGTAATAACATAGCAGGCCCGTTAACCAGACCAGGGTAATAACAAGGCAGCTGTCAGTATGAGGCCCGTTAACCAGACCAGGGTAATAACATAGCAGGCCCGTTAACCAGACCAGGGTAATAACAAGGCAGCTGTCAGTATGAGGCCCGTTAACCAGACCAGGGTAATAACATAGCAGGCCCGTTAACCAGACCAGGGTAATAACAAGGCAGCTGTCAGTATGAGGCCCGTTACCCAGACCAGGATAATAACATAGCAGGCCCGTTAACCAGACCAGGGTAATAACATGGCAGCTGTCAGTATGAGGACCGTTAACCAGACCAGGGTAATAACATTGCAGGCCCGTTAACCAGACCAGGGTAATAACATGGCAGCTGT